>NC_044991.1:27865222-27877402 GCF_008728515.1 Papio anubis
TAGGTACGGTTTAACGGTTTTCGCGTATCGTGAAACGCTTTCGCGTTTTCGATGCGCCGCTTCATAAGGAGAAAGACTATGGTTTTGCAGAAGTCCAAGAGGAGAAGAAACGCAGTCAAAGCTTTAAAGATGCTGAGATGCAGACTTGTTCAAAGGGGCGTAGCGGGGATCGCGACACTGGTTCTATGCATTAGACCCAAATATCCGCTGCGCGGGTTTTTTGAAACAGGGTCTTCTATCACCGTGGTGCGGTAGTTGCCAATGAGAACCACTGCAGCCTTGACCTTCCAAACTCAATGGATCCTCCCTCAGCCTCGAGTAGCTGGGATTACAGGTGTGAGCGACCATGCCTCACGCTGCATTATTGAAAATATATGCCTTTACTACCCTGGGGAATGAATTCAGAAATCACTTATTTATTACATATATTCAAAATATCTACCTTACAGTAACTGTAAATATAAAACAATTTTAATAAAAGAAATATAAATTTCAATATAATGTAAATTTTTCAGGCAGGACTATATCAGGACTAAATGGTCAAAATCACATCTCCTAAAGTTGAATCATGGAACAACTACAAATACTCTTCATTTGGGTGTATGTCATTTTTGGCAACTCAGATACCACACTCTCTATGTGAATGCTATCAATAGTGTTGGTGGAGTTCTTCATGTACCTAAAACAGTGAATGTCAATCTGACTTTTATGGGTTTGAACTTGTGATCAAATATTATAAATTGTCTGTGAGGGTGTTTCCGCGGTTACAGAGCAATGTTTGCTCCAGTGGGCTGTGAGGCAGTTGGCATCCCTAGCCGGGTGGGCTTCATCTGTGGCTGGAGCCCTGAATAGAACAAAAACTAAGTAGAGGAACCCCTCCCAGCTGACTGCTGAGCTGGGTCATCTCTGCTTGCCGTCCGACTCAAACTGGGGAAACAAACATTGGTTTTCCTTGGGTCTAAAGCCTGCTGGATTTCGGACAGAAACTCGGTGGTGGCCCTCCTGCTTTCAGGCCTTTGAACCAGACGAATGACACCATCAGCTCTCCTGGTGCCACAAGCTTGCCAACTGCAGATCACAGGACTTTCAGCCTCCATAATTGCATGAGCCCAATTCCTTATATTAGTATCACCGCCATATAGAATGCCTCTGCTTTTATCCGAGGATATGTTTTAAAGAGCCTATGGGCTTCAAAAATGCAGGGCATTGCCCAACTCCATATACTATGTTTTTTCCCTAGACATACAAATGCTCCCAACATGATGGAATTGAACGCTAGTAAGTTGAAAATATCCATGATCAAAATGCATTTAATACACTTTACCTATTGAGCGTCATAGCTTAGCATAGCCTATGCTTAAACATGCTCCAGACCACTTACATTAACCTATAGGTGGACAAAAATCATCTAACACAAGCCTATTTTATAATAAAGTGAACAGCTCATGTAATTTATTGAATGCCATGGTACATCAAAACCGTGACAGTTTCATGCCATCATAAAAGTTGAAAAATCTTAGGTCCAACCACAGCAAGTTGGGGACCGTCAGCCTCACCTATGATGAAACTGATAAATTAGGCACAGTAGGAGATTAACGCTAATAACTAACAATGAAATGGCAGGTATAACAATATGCTAGCATCACTCTATATACGCTGTGGGTCCATTATTAAGTGATAAGGGTTACAGGCAGTATTACCAGACAGTTAATCAGTATAGACCAAGGGACTAATGGGCAGAGCAGCACGGAAGGATACATCCCGGACAAAGTGAGGACTCATCTTGCAGGTGTGACAGTGAGATGTACGAGATTTCATCCGTCATTCAGCACAGCCCACAATTTAAAACTTACCAACTGTTTGTTTGAGATTTTCCATTTAATATTTATTTTCAGACTGTGGTTGACCATGAGGTACTCAAAGCATGGAAAGCAAAACCATAGATAAGAGCAACTAGTGAATACACACATTTTTCTCAGAAAACAGAACCAATAGGATGCATATGATACAGAAAATCCCTTATAAATATACTACATATATAAACATATCCTATCAGTTCTGTTTCTTGAAGAACAAGGAGCTAGTAATACTTAGTGAACTAAGAACAAAGCGAGGTAATTTCCTTCAAATTCTAGACTAATTTAGGCTGCCGAGAACATTTGTACTAAAATTACATTTAAAAAAAATCCTTTAGGTAAGAAGTGGAATTCAGTTACAGAGTTCAGTCTTAAAGCAGGTTTTCCATCTGCATGAAATTATTCTTAGATGAAACACAGGCCAAGGTGCAGTGAGCCATGCCTGTAATCCCAGCACTTTGGGAGGCCAGGTGGACAGATCACCTGAGGTCAGGGAGTTGAGACTATCTAGCTATACGGTGAAACCCGTCTCTACTAAAAAATACATTTAAAAAAGCAGGCTGGGCATGTTGGCCAGTCCCAGCTAAAGGCTGAGGCAGAGAATGAGTGTGAACTTAGGAAGCAGCTGCAGTGAAGTGGGGAATAAGCACTCCAGCCCTGGGTGACAAAGCAAGAATAAGTGCCAAAAAAAACTTGGCGGCCGTGGTGGCACACCTCTTAATCCCAGCTACTAGGCAGGCAGGGCGGAAGAATAGCTTGAGGCTGGTTGCAGTGGTTTCTGTCCCTTTCCCTGCACTCAGCCTGGGTGACAGAGTGGGCTTCAGGTCTCAAAAAAAAAAGATAAAGCTGTGCAGATCATAGGAAAAAGTCCATTTTATAGAACTGTCACTGCAGCCTTGAATTCATGGGCCTACCTATTAAACAAATGCCTATAGCATCCATCAACCACTGGAGACAATCACAAATGCTTCCACAAATGCCTAAAACAACCATGGGGCTCATAAAAAACAAATCCAAGAATTCACCAGAGATCCTGGGTCCCCACCTGGTCAGGGGAGGAATCACTGGCTGACCTCCTATGACCTCTAGACTGAGCAGGAGCTTACAGAGAAAGAGAGAGGAGCTAAGGAGCACAGTTCACAGCACTTCAGTGTCTCGGAGAAAGGGAAGTGGTGGAAATACTACCACTATCTCTTCTCAACTGCTCAAAGGGTGTCACATCAGCACACATCACTGAAACCTCTAGTCCAGTAAAGTCAAAGGTCTGAAGGATGGGGGACAAAAAGTAGCTCTCCTCCTTAAAAGCATTGTGGATCCTGCCTCTGTGTTCTAAAAAGAATAATCTGAAGTAACAATAGTCCATGTATGCCCCATGTATTTGTCAAACAGTGTTTCTTAAAAGCACCAACACAGATGCACTGCTCCCCAAAATAATAACAGGGGAGAAGGCACTGAAGGCCTGAGCCTCTCCCAGGCAGCTAAGCACCATGTCCTGTGGGGTACCTCGTACAGTTCACTGAATCCTCACAGAGCCCAGGTGGGTATCTCTAGATGGAAGGAACTAAGGATCAGAGATTGTAAGTAATTCTCTCAGGTCAATTCATTCACTTGAGGAACAACAGTCTGAATTCAAACCCTACTTTGCTTCTGCCACTCCATATGTCCTCCAATACACACATAACACAAGTTAGGAATCTTGAGATTTTTGATCTCAATGAATATTACACAATTTCACAGGCTGAAGTGTGATGGGGTGATCTCAGCTCACTGCAGCCTCTACCAGTGCAAGTGATTCTCCAGCACAAGCCTCGGTACCTGGGATTACGGGTGCCTGCCTCCATGCCTGGTTAATTTTGTATTTTTAGTAGAGATGGGGGTTTCACCACATTGGCGAGCTGGTCTCCAAACTCCTGACCTCAGGTGATCTGCCCTCGGCCTCCCAAAGTGCTGGGATTACAGGCGTGAGCCACTGCTCCAGGCCCGTGCTGGTATTCTTAATCAAAATTTTCATTCTGAAGGGACCATGTTATTTAACATAAAGCCTTTCTGGCGGTAGCGGTGGCTCCGCCTGCAATCCCAGCACTTTGGGAGGCCAAGGCAGGTGGATCGAGGTCAGGAGGTCGAGACCATCACCAGCTATGCGGTGAAAACCCCTGTCTCTACTAAAATACAAAAATTAGCTGAGGCTTAGTGGTGGGCGCCTGTAGTCCCAGCTACTTGGGAAAACTGAGGCAGGAGAATGGTGTGTGAAATGCAGGGCGGGGCTTGCAGTGAGAGCCAGGTTAGCCACTGCACTCCAGCCTGGGTGATAGAACTCCCTTCAAAAATAAAGCAACTGTAGAGCAGAATGTTTATTACTGAGGTCTGAATCAATATGTATTAAATTAGAGCTGTAAAAGTAAAATTCTTAGTTATAATGGTACTAGTGAAAGGAGAATGATGGATGGTCTTGAGGTTAGCTTCGCTCACTACCTGGGTGGCGGGGATCCGTTACCCCAAACCTCTCAGCATCCTGCAACATACCCATGCAGCAAACCTGCACATGCACCCCTTGGTCTAAATTATTCAAATATATTAGAGTACTTCTTTAAACATTTATTGAAATTATTTTTTAAAATATTAATTTATAGATACCTATTTTAAATGTAAAATATTTGTGCGTAATTTTATATAATAAAATATTACTTGGGTGAAGACACAAGCCACTCTCGTTACAGAAATAAACACTTCGTTTTACCACTGCAATCTGGGTGGCCTGAACGCTCCTGCAGAATGTCCCAGTGCTCCCTCGGGACAGGGTTCACAGCTCTGGGAGCCCTGCCCAAAGCTAATTACACATTCACAGCTACACAGGAAGCTCAGAGTTTACTTCTGAGGAGATCACATAATTAAAACCTACTGAGGGAAAACAAAGGGGCTATCTTTTACCTTCCACATAAGGTAGAGCGCCAATACTATTTAAAGAATTAGGATGGGGCGGTAGCGATGGCTCAGGCCTGTAATCCCTTTCGGAGGCGGCCGGATGGATCACAAAGGGGCAGGAGATCGAGCCATCCTGGCTAACATGAGGTAAACCTCATCTCTACTAAAACTACAAAAAAAAAAAAAATTAGCGGCGTCGTAGCGGGGCACCCTAGTTCCAGCTACCGGGGAGGCTGAAGGCAGAGAGAATGGTGTGAGGCAGAGGCCAGAGCTTGCGGTGAGGCGAGGTCGCACCACTGCACTCCAGCCTGAGCAACAGAAGCGAGACTGCATCTCAAAACAACACAAAAAAGAAAGAAAATCAACTCAGACTCTTTTACTAGAAAGAAAAAAAAAATATTGGAAGCCATTTTATTTATTTATTTTTTTCCCCAAGGAGACTGGAGGATATGCAAAGACCACCCTAGGGTCCTACCTGGGGACTTTCTCCTGACCACACTCTGCAATTTGTTCCCAACCTCAAAGTTTCTAAAGTTAGTCTAATGGGCCCAGAGTGTGTGTGGAGGCGATTGAAAAAGCTCTGCGGATGAATAATGGTCATTGGCTGTGAAACATTCTGAATGTACTGACTGTTGCTGAATCGCTTTTACCCACAGAAAATAATTAAGCGGTAAAGAAAATGTTTATTTTACCTGCCTCCTCTATGTCACACTTTTTTCTGTCAACATTTTTGAAGAGCAAAGTTGGTTTACTCCTCATTCCATAACAAAATACTGCATACCTCTGGATAAAAAGTGAACCTAGTTTAATTTTGAAATCGTTCAATTAATAACAATGAGACAATAGTATAGTAAGCACCATTTTTCCCTCTCACTGTAGCAGCAGCTGGTGATTCCCTTGTGCTCTTGGGCCTCTCTCTCCCTCCCTCTCTCTCTCAATAACGAACAACAACCCTTCTCTCAGTCCAAGCTCACACTTCCCCAGTTGTGCATGAATGTCCTATTGTAGCTGTTAATCTGTTTTCCAGGCAGCGTCTTCAAGATTCCCATGCTCCCATTTGGCTGTCAGCTATCTGGAGCCAGCATTTCTCAACCCCATCATTTGTCATGAGAGATTTCTGTAAAGCTTTGCACAAAGTTCCCAAGGAGGACCCAGTGCTCACTCTAGGCAGCAGAACCATTTCCCACAGTAGGACAGGTGCTGAGATTGATGGCGGGGCAAAAGCACACACCATGCCCAGCAGCTGGCTCTCTATGCTACTGACTCGATCCTGTGCTTGGTAGGACCATGTCCACAGCGAGTCCACTGCAAATCTGACTCTCAGCAGGAAGGTCAGTCATAGCTGCTGAGTGCTGAGTCTCACAGAGGGACAATGTTGAGGATGCCCGATCCCAGTGTGCATGGGTCAGCATCTGCTGATGAGCAGGAACATAAAGGGAAACTGTGGCTGTGGGGAGGGGTCTCCAGCCCTCAGTCTCAGCCTGCCTCCCTCATCCAAAACCTGCCCTGGGCTCTCAGGCTTCTTCTTGCTCTGAAGATGCTTCTTCACCCTGTTTTAAGGGGCTTCCTGCAACACGGCCTCGAGAAATTCTTCTCTCTCGGCTCCTCTCCTTTTCCACCATGAAGTCAAAGGAAACCTGCTCTGTGGTTTCTCATCAGCCTGAGCAAAAGCTTCCTGTTGCTTTTGATAACAATGGTCTCTGAATGCACAACTCTTCCTAGCTCTTCAAATGCAGGGACGGTGACAAGCAGCTTCCTGACTGACACAGTCCCTGCTGTTTTGAACAACCTCACTCTAACTGCATTCCCATCTCCCACATGTGCAGCCCAATCTGGACGGAAGCCATTATGGGGGTTCAAACCGCATCTTACTCAACTCTCTGTCCACCACGCTCTCTAGGGAGGATGGCCCTCCTGGCTGAGCTAACTCCTGCACCTGAGGCAGTGACCGCTAAGATCTGAAAGATGTTTCCAAGGGATTAGGAACAAAAAGGGAAAGCCGTTTTCTTTTATTGCTCCTGCTCTTTGCCCCAATACCTAAGGTTGCTGAGCTGGGGGAGAATTTTATCGATGGGCTCAGTGTTCATTCAGAAATCCTGCTCCTCGCTATCACTGAGTCCTGTCCTAGAAACTCCTCACAAGCAGATGGTCTCCACACAGGATGAGAGTTCCAATATGGCTCCCAGGGAAGAGGAGATCAACCTGGGTCAGCCCGGCTTTCTCATTGACATCCAGCATTTCTAATCTCCATGGGTGTCAATACTTCTGTTGCTGAACCTTTATTCATCTACTAATGGTAAGAATTTAGAAATATTAGGACAGAGCTGGGTTCAAAATTTATATTTTGCAGGCCAGCTGTTAAGCAGAACCATTATGGGCCGGTAGCTGGCTCAAGCCTGTAATCCAGCACTTTAAGGAGGCGGTGGGATCCGCAGTCAGGAATGAGAGACCATCCTGGCTAACATGGTGAAAACCCGTCTCTACTAAAAAAATACAAAACTAGCCGGTGGTGGTGGCGGTACCTGTAGTCCCAACTACTGGGCTGAGGCAGAAGAATGGCATGAACCACAGAATCGGGCTTTGCAGTGAGCGAGATCAGCGCCACTGCACTCCAGCCTGGGTGACCTGGCAGCGAGACTCGTCTCAAAAAGCAGAACCATTATTACATTAGATTGGCACAAAAAGTTAATGTAGTTTTGTCATTACTATCAATGGCAAAAACCACAATTACAATATTACCAACCTCATATACAGTTTGGGCTTTTTATGAACTTTTTAGCCTTTCTGTCACCAGGCGGCATGCAATGGCGCGGTACCGACTCGCCTCCGCCTCCGGACTAACAATTCTCCTCCTGCCTCAGCCTCCCAAGTAACTGGGTTCCTGCTACCACCTGGTTGAGCCTTTGTATTTTTAGTGAACAGGGTTTCACCATATTGACTTCAGGCGATCTCTAATTCCTGACCTTGGCGATCCATAACCTCCCAAAGTACTGGGATCCCTGGCGTGAGTCACCGCCGACCCACATAATTTTAATTATATAGATTATATTGCAAACAAAGTAGCCATTTTAATATGTTGTATCAATAACATGTTGTGTATCTGAAGCATACACCATTAAATTTGCTTTAAAACCCAAGGGGCGGTGATGGCTCAAGCCTGTAATCCCAGCACTTTGGGGAGGCTGAGGCGGATCCGCGAGGGTCAGGAAGTCAAGACCATCCCACCAGCTATACGGTGAAACCCGTCTCTACTAAAACACAAAAAGTAGCGGGCAAGGTGGCGAGCCTGTAGTCCCAGCTACTCGGAGGCTGAGGCAGGAGAATGGTGTAAGCCAGGCTTGCAGTGAGCTGAGATCGGCGCCACTGCACTCCAGCCTGGGGGACAAACAGACTCCGTCTAAAAACCCAAAGGGTATTGTCTATTGCTGCATAAAAATCATTCCTAATATTCAGCATGTTAAGAGAACACGTTTGTGATTTCCTTGATACTTTGGTGCACCTAGAATTGCTGAGCCACTTAGTTCAGTGGTTCTGGCTGTGTGTTGGTCATAAAGCTGCAGCCAAGCTGTCGGGCTGGGATGCATCCAGAAGCAGAGAAGGTGGCCAGGCCCAGCCGGAGGGAGGCTCCCGCTGTCCCCTAACCTCTTTGGCAGATGTAGATGAGCTCAGTGGAAAAGGAGTGAAGTGTAAGGTTAAAGAGCATCCCATGCATGCACCATTTCTTCTTTCCTGAGACACCCTAGGCATAGAGCACTCCCCATTCATTCTAAGGCTACAGAGTATTCCACGGTAGAATTTTAGCCAACTGATCTCTAAGGGTTATCGCCATGATTTTCATCTCACAAATAAACACTGCAGTGAACATCCTTATGCAGACTTCTTTGGGTTCATGCGTGAATATGAACGTAGCATAAATTAAATTTCTAGAAGCCAAATTTCTGGAGTCAGGATGCACTTGTAGTTTTATATTATTCTCAGATTCCTCTCAAAGGGTTCTATTTATTTATTTATTTATTTATTTATTTATTTATTTATTTATTTTTGAGATGGAGTCTTGCTCATCACCCAGGCTGGAGTGCAGTGGCTTGATCTTGGCTCACTGCAAGCTCCGCCTCCGAATTCCGCCGACCTCCTGTCTCAGTTTCCGGTAGCTGGGACTGCGAAGCCTGCTCCGCCTTACCGGCTTCAATTTTTTGTATTTTTTTTTTAGCAGAGGCGGGGTTTCACTGTGTTAGCCAAAATGATCTGGATCTCGACCTGTGATCCGCCGCTTCGGCTTTACTCCCAAATGAAGATGGCGATATTTCCAGCTCTCTATGAACCTAATTTATAATGCCAGCCATAAATACCTGGTCAGAGTACAGTGTCGAAAGTTTGAATTTTTGCCAATATTTCAGATTTTAAAATGTTACTTGTTACACTTTTATTTTTGATTCCACCTATTCTGCTTGAAGTGGAGCATTTTCTCAAATATTTCAGCGCTGTGTGTTTTTTAGGATTTGGTAAACTTTTTCTTAAATGTCCAGATAAGAGGGATTTTACTCTTTGGTGCCCAAGACTCAACTCTGAGACTATTATGCAGGTACTTAACACCATTCATGATGTAACCATTTAAAACTATAAAAACCACTCTGAGTTCTGTGGCCATAGAAACACATGTGGCAGACAAGGGAAGGCCTATAGAACGTGGTCCCTGGTTTGTAGAGTCACTTTAAATTTGAAAAGTCCACCAGCATATTTTCTAGGTGGAGGTCTCTTTGAGGGCAACCCTGTATTTCACCTCCCATAGTGGCCTGGGTCTTTATATATATACACACACACACACGTATATACATATATATGCATATATACATATATATATATGGAATATATGTGTATCATCTATTTGATTGGATCTTAGGTCTGCCCAAGGCAGCCCTGTGTCTCAATCTCATTACTTTTATTTCTATCCATTTGCTTTGAGTTTTGGGAGAGCTCTAGTATAGGAGGAATAGACTCCCCCCAGGAGGCAAAACAGAGGAAGAAGGAGGGGCAAATGGTCAAGGCAGCTTGTACCAAGTCATGAATAATCCAGCACAGGCTCAGAGAAAAAAGTCCTAAGATGAGCCTTGTATCTGAAACCAAAACATACAAGATCATTAAAGTTCTGGGGATTATAACAGGTAAGTAAATGAAGTTTAAGTTTTAAATGTATTGGACATTTATATAAAGCATGAAGACTGTAAAATTCAGAATGTGACAAGGAAATAAAGAATTTGAGATTTTAAGATGTAAAGACCCCAAAGCAAGTTTCCAGGAAAAGTGTTTATGCTTCAAATTATTTTCTGTAAAAGTCTTTTTTTCTCTTTTCTTAGGTATAAGGAAACCTCTATATAAGGAACATTCTTTTCTTTCCACTGTCAAGAACAAAGTGACCCCATAAAGGAATTCTAACATTAAATAGAAGACAATTGCACTTTTTTGTAACCATTGAGAAGTTTCCTATTTGTACATAAAAATATTGATGCAGAAATCACCTGTCTTCTGACTTGTTAGACCGAAAACCATGAAAACCCTAGAAGAAAACCTAGGCAATACCATCCAGGACATAGGCATAGGCAAGGACTTCATGACGAACACACCAAAAGCAATAGCAACAAAAGCCAAAATAGACAAATGGGATCTAATTAAACTAAAGAGCTTCTGCATAGCAAAAGAAACTACCATCAGAGTGAAGAGGCAACCTACAGAATGGGAGAAAATTTTTTCAATCCATGCATCTGACAAAGGGCTAATATTCAGAATCTACAAAGAACTTAAACAAATTTACAAGAAAAAAATTAAACAACCCCATCAAAAAGTGGGCGAAGGATATGAACAGACTCTTCTCAAAAGACATTAATGCGGCTAACAGACATATGAAAACATGCTCATCATCACTGGTCATTGAGAGAAATGCAAAATCAAAACCACAATGGGGTTCCATCTCACAATAGCAGTTAGAATGGCAATCATTAAAAAGTCAGGAAACAGCAAGGTGTGGACGGGATTATTGGCGAAATAGGAACCACATTTATACTGCTGGTGGGAGTGTAAAGTAGTTCAACCATTGTGGAGAACAGTGTGGCGATTCCTCAAGGATCTAGAACTAGAAATACCATTTGACCCAACCATCCCATTACTGGGTATATACCCAAGGATTATAAATCATGCTATGACACATGCACTTGTATGTTTATTGCAGCACTATTCACAATAGCAAAGTCTTGGAACCAGCAAATGTCCATCAATGATAGACTGGATTAAGAAAATGAGGCACAGGCCAGGCGTGATTGGCAAGCCTGTCACAGCACTTTGGGGGGCCAAGACGGAGGTGGGCTGAAGGTCAGGAGATCGAGACCATCTGGCTAACATGGTGAAACCCGTCTCTACAAAAATACAAAAAACAGCCAGGTGTTGGCGGTGCCTGTAGTCCCAGCTACTGGGGAGGCTGGCGAAGGGCGGTGGTAAACCCAGGGTGAGGAGCTTGCAGTAAGCTGAGATCCGACCGCTACACTTCCAGCCTGGGCAACAGAGCAAGACTCACAATGCTCAAAAAAAAGAAAAATGAGGCACATATACACTATGGAATACTATGCAGCCTTAAAAGGATGAGTTCATATCCTTTGCAGGGACATGGATGACTGGAAACAATCATTCTGAGCAAACTATCCTGGGACAGAAAACCAAACACTGCATGTTCTTACTCATAGGTGGTAACTGAACAATGGGACACTTGGACTGGAAGTAGAACATCACACGAGGAACCCGGTTATTGGGGTTGAGGAGGATAACATTAAAGAGAAATACCTAATGTAAATGGCCGAGGTGCCGGGTGCAGCACACCAACATGGCACATGTATACACATGTAACAAACCTGCACATTATTAATACGTGTACCCTAAAACAAAAGTAAAAATAAATAAAAAATAAATTAAAATTTTTAAAAATATATTGATGCTTAATGCTAAAATTGGAATTAGTAGTTTAATATCCTTACAACTGATTAATTTTCTTCGGACTAAACCATTTCTGTTTATGATTCATCATAGTTAACTTGGATGTATTCTACTCTGAAAACAACTCAACTTTTGGTATATTTTGTTTTCTGTATCAACTATTGCTCTTTTCTAAACACTGACAGAGATATTCCATACCTATTGATTATTAAATTTAATTTCATGGGCATTGGGATTATTATTTCAAGAATGCACAGAAGGGACTTCCCCCACATTGAACTCACAAATGTTGCTGATGCTGACTCATGCTTTTCTTTCAATCTTAGCAAATAAAGTAGGCATTTTATTTTCTAGACACCCAGATGATAGCAGCAGAAAGGAGAAACTCCCCAAAGCTGTTATCCTTTAAATCCTCAGGATGAAT
>NC_044991.1:27878060-27885515 GCF_008728515.1 Papio anubis
CGAGTTACGTATTGCTATAAAGTAGGCATTTTATTTTCTAGACACCCAGATGATAGCAGCAGAAAGGAGAAACTCCCCAAAGCTGTTATCCTTAAATCCTCAGGATGAATCACACCTGAGAATCACTCACACCCTGGATTTACATTTTATACAAAATGAGAGTTGGGTCTTAGGAGCTGATGCTGAGTTAGTGAAGGACTTAGCTGTTGGGATGGGGTGAACGTGTTTTACAAGTGAGGAAGACATCTAATTTTTGATTCCATACGGTAGGGGATTATTGACTAAATTGTTTCAAAATTTGTACAATGAAACTCTAACACACAGTGTGTGACTGAGTTTGGGGATAGGATCTTAAAGAGAGGAGTGAAATTGAGGTCATGAGACGCGGCTTGTTATCAAATCTGGCTGGTTTCCCTCCCTAAGAAACCAATTTGCACACAGAAATGAGACAACAGAGACAAGCTGCAGAGGGAAGATCACGTGAGGGACACAGCAAGGAGATAGTGACCTGCAAGCCAAGCAGAGAGACCTCAGGGGAAACTAAACCCACCAACACCTTTATCCTGACTCCCCAGCTTCAGAACTGTGAGAAAGATGTGTCTACTCTTTAGGCCAGCAGGTCTTTGGTATCTCATTAAGGAAGCTGCTTAGCAAACAGCACCAAACGGACCCCAAAGACCACGGGAGGAGGAGGAGACAGAGCAGGGTGCAGGAGGCAGGGCAGGGAGGGACTGGAAGTTTAGGCTCTGATGCATTCCTGGATGGAATCTGACCCACTCAGTATTAGAGCCAAGAGACTTGGGAAAACATTTAACCTCCCAATACTGATTTCCTAATAAACACCTCGGGCCTTGAGCATAGGGCTTGGTACCCATCCTATTCACAGTGAAAGTCTTCTGAGGTAATAATGTTTGTAAAACAATCACCAAGGCATCTGGCATATATTAAGGGTTCATACATAGTCATTGTGATTTAGTTATTTATAGAAAATTGCATTCATTCTATGGGCACCGTGAACCTTGGTCTGGGGACCCTGATGAGTCCAAGTTCCCCTGTGGTTCTCAAGTGCACAGGGCCTAACTGTTGCTTCCTTTGAAACTCCTTCTATTGAGTAAAATTCTGAAACCCACCGGGCCCTTCTGATCTTGAGAAATTACCCAGAGAAGGCCCTCAGGCTCAGGGCTCAAACAAGAACTGGGGCAAATATTTTAGGGAATGGAGAACAGATTTGCATCCACTATCCAAGAATTTCAGTACTGGGGAAAATGTCACATAAGACTGCTCGGTTCTCTACTAAGACAGTGTAAAAGCAAGGTGAGGAAAGTTCAAACAGTTTTCAAATATTTTTACTGGATCCAAAAATAAAAGACAAAAATAGAGAAAGAAATGCAAAAATATTCTGAATCCAACAAGGACAAACGTACACGGTCTGCATCCAATCAATACTGTCTGCAAAGAAACAAACAAAATATGCTATAAGAAACAAAAAGAAAAATTAATCCAAAATGGCCTTTAAATTTGACATATGATAAACTTTGCAGGCAGGAGCACAACAGCAATTCTTACAACTATATTCTACTTGATTATGAGGGTAGAGGATGGATTTACCAGGTTAAGTAGAGATACAGAAGATATAAGACTCAAGTTAAACTTTCAGAAATGATGCCTAAAATGTCCCTTTTAACAAATAGACTGAATGAGCTTGATTACAGATTAAATGCTATCAACGAATAGATGAGTGAACTTAATGATGTAGCAATGAAAACTATCCCCCAAAAAATCACCAAAAAAAAAAAAAAAGAAAAGATGAGAAAAGTAAATGTGTGAGTTTTCGGACATTATTAAATTGCCATAATGGTGTAATTAGAGGCATAAAAGGAGATAAGATTACTGTGGTGAGAGGGTAGAAAAACAATTTAAATAGTGACCCAAGTGTTCCAAGTTTGGTTAAAAATATATACACACTATCCAAGAAGCTGAACAAATCCCAGACACACACACACACAGAGAAAAAAACACACATAAAGAAAACAACACTCACCGTAATCAAATTGGGGGAAAAAATCTGTGATGATAAAATACTCTTAAAAGTAGAGAGAAAAGACGTGTTAGACTCAGGTGAACAACATAATGATAAAAGCAGATTTCTTATTAGAAGCAATGCGGCTGGGTGCGGAGGCTCACGCCTGTAATCCAAGCACTTTGGAAGGCCCAGGTGGGCGGATCACGAGGTCAGGAGATAGAGATCATCTGGGCTAACACAGTGAAACCCCATCTCTACTAAAAATAGAAAGTATTAGCCGGTGTGGTGGCGAGCACCTGTAGTCCCAGCTACTCAAGAGGCTGAAGCAGGAGAATGGCGTGAACCCGGGAGGCAGTGCTTGCAGTGAGCCAAGATCGCGCCACTGCACTGCAGCCTGGGCGACAGAGTTAGACTATCTCAAAAAAAAAAAAAAAAGTATGCAAACAGGAGGCAGTGGATCTATATTTATACAATACTAAGAGAAACAACTTTTTATTCAAAAATCTTGAATAAAAAGAAAAGCTGGAGGCATCACACTACCTGATTTTAAAATATACTACAAAATATACTATAAATCCATAGTAACTGCAACTCTATAGTATAATATCAAAACAGCATGGCACTGCCAAAAAAAAGGGGGCAGGAGAGAGACAGACAAATGACAGACATAAACAAATCAAACAGAATAGAGAACTCAGAAATAATTTCACGCATTTACAGTCAACTCATTTTTAACCTAGGCATCAAGAACACACCTTCCGGAAGGGCAATCTCTTCAATAAACTGCGCTAGGAAACACCCAACACCCACATGTAGAAGAATAAATCTAGACCGTTATCTTATCATATACAAAAATCAACTCAAAATAAAGATTTAAATGTAGGACTTGAAACTATGACACTACTAGAGAAGAAAACATAGGATAAATACTTAATGAAATGGTTAGGACAAGGAATTTTCAAATAGACATCAAAAGTACAAGCAACAAAAGCAAAAATAGACAAATATAATTACATTAAACTTACAAGCTTCTGCAAAGCAGAAGCAGCAATCAGTAGAAGAAACAATCCAGAGAGTGGAAGAAAGTATTAGCAAACTATGCATCAGGCAAGCGGTTAATACACAAAATACAGAAAGCAAGACTACTCAAAAGCAAACATACAAATAATCTAATTTAAAAATCAGAAAAAGATCTACCGAAAACCCTTTTTCCCCACCATTACTTCCCCACCTTCTTTTCCCGACTGCCCCTTCGGCCCCCTCCCTTCAACACTCTTCTTTCTCCATCTACCCTAAAATTTGTCCCCCACCACCTTCTCACAAAGCCCTTCTCTACTCTCCCACTCACTACCCTTTTCCCCACCATCTCTTCCCCTCTCCCTGGCCACCCTCTTTCCCCTCTCGCATACTCATCACCCTCTTTTGCTCCTTCATCCACCCAAAAACATTTTCCCCCATCTTTTCCCAAAGCCTTCTCCCCACTCCTGCTGCTCATCACCCTCTTTTCCCCCCTCCATCTACCCAAATACTTATTTTCCCACCATCTTTTCCCCACAGTCTGTCTGCAACGCCTTCTCCTCCTTGCCATCCTTTTTTCCCTTCAGCACTCACCACTTTCTTTACCCCTCCCCATCTACCCCAAAACTATTTTCTCCCCTCCTACCACTTCAGCTGAGCTGCCCTCTCCATGGCCGCCACCAACCGCAGCAAGGCGAGGTGCGCTGTCACAGGCCCCAGCCTCCAACATGAGGCATGTAGCTCTCCCATCTCCTCGTCCTCTAGCCGGACAGGAGCAGCTCCCGCTGCCGGTGGCCCTCCTACTGTTTCTGCAGCCCTGGGGTCTCAGTCGCTACCACCTACCACAGCGAGGCGAAGCCAGAGGAAAGCCACAGTACCACGGGCTCCAGCCTCCAGTGTGTAGTAAGTAGCTTCCTAAGGTAGCATGTAACACCTCCGCATGTATCCGCAGACAACCCTAGAATAGCCTGACTGCTGGCCTCAACACGCTTTATATACTGAGGTTAGGAAACGAGGTTCCTGGACTACATGTTCTGATTGGATGAGAGAAAACCTGTAGGCCTACTCTGATTGGACTTTATTATGATGTTCTGATTGGATGAGAGCCAGTATTAGAACAACCAATCAGAGCATGAAAATAAAGTCCAATCAGAATAGGCCTAGAGGTTTTTTCCTCTCATCCAATCAGAACATGTAGTCCAGGAACCTCCCCCTCGCCCCCCAATTGCCTAACCTCAGTATATAAAGCATGCTGCAGTGGGTAATCAGGTCACAACAGGATTTTCTGCATGTGTGTTTGGTCGGTCCGTGCGTGCTGGGTTAGGAAGCCACTTAACTGCATGCTGGAGGCTGGAGGCAGCACTGGGGAGTGGTAGGAGGGCCACCAGCGGCGGGAGCTATTCCTGTCCTGCTAGAGGACGAGATGGGAGAGCTAAGTGCCCTGCGTTGGAGGCTGGGGCCTGTGACATCCCACCTCTCCTCGCCTCGGTTGGTGGCGGCCACGGAGACAGCAGCAGCAGCTGAAGTGGTAGGAGGGGAAAAAATAGTTTTGGGGTAGGTGGAGGGGTGAAGAGGGTGGTGAGTGCCAAATGGAAAAAAGGATGGCGAGCAGGAGAAGGCGTTGCAGACAGAGGGTGGGGAAAAGATGGGGGGAAAATAAGTTTTTGGGTGGATGGGGAAAAGAGGGTGGTGAGCCGCAGGAGTGGGAAGAAGGCTTTGGGAAAAACGGGAGGAAATGGTTTTGGGTAGATGGAGGAGCAAAACGGGGATGAGAGCGCTGGTGGGGAAAAGGGTGGTGAGCAGGAAAGTAGAGAGGGCTTTGCAAAGGGATGGTGTGGGAAAAATGGTGGGGAAAAAGTTTTGGGGGGGTAGATGGAGAAAGAAAAAAGGGTGGCGAGAGGGAGGAGGCCGAAGGCAGTTAGGAAAACAAGTTGGGGAAATAATGATGGCGGAGACAAAGGTTTTGGGTAGATCTTTTTCTGATTTTTAAATTGGATTATTTGTATTTTTGCGTTTGAGAAGTCTTTCTGTATTTTGTGTATTAACCGCTTGTCTGATGTATAGTTTGCAAATACTTTCTACCATTATCTGGATTGTTTCTTCATTCTACTGATTGCTTCCTCTGCTTTGCAGAAGCTTTTAAGTTTAATGTAATTATATTTGTCTATTTTTGCTTTTGTTGCTTGTACTTTTGATGTCTATTTGAAAACTCCTTGTCCTAACCAATTTCATTAAGCATTTATCCTATGTTTTCTTCTCTGGTAGTGTCAATTTCAGGTCCTACATTTAAATCTTTATTTTGAGTTGATTTTTGTTTATGATAGTTGTCTAGATTTATTCTACATGTGGGTGTTGGGTATTTTCTAGCATAGTTTATTGAAGAGATTGCCCTTCTAGAAGGTGTATTATTGATGCCTAGGTTAAAAATGAGTTGACTGTAAATGCTTGAATTTATTTCTGAGTTCTCTATTCTGTTTGATTTATGTCTGTCATTTTTCTGTCTGTCTCTGTCTCTCCCCTGCGCCCCCTGCCCCTGGATGGAGTTAATTCTCCATCCAGTTTTCCACATTGGTTACTTACTACGGCCTGTTCGAGGCCATTTTTCATTTATATTACCCGATCATTTTATTCATTGTCACATTTCTAACAGTATATGCTGTTTCCACAGCATACCATGTGAACAGTTTAAAATTCTCAAACTATAATTCTTCGTTGAAGCATTTGTAAGTTTCACACAAGCCCTTATATGATCTGTGTTTTGATTTTTAAATCATCTTTTCTATTTTATTTATATTTATTTTTCTTCTTGTGAGATTTAATCTTATACAAACTTTATAGATAGAAAGATGTTGGAAAACTATCACATGGTCTGTTATGTTTATTGTGTTATTTTAATAGGCCAGATTCATTGATGGAAAGAGAAATCTTGATAGTTTTTTGATTATGTAGGACGCTTGACATTTTATCAGAAAACTATGTTGAAAATTGCATCGTTATGTATAGAGTGGCATGAATTCAACTTTGTATGTGTGAATTCCATTTGTAATGTTTGAATAGTGGATTAGTTTTAACATGCTTTCATTTCATTTGGTCCTGTTAGGTAAGCAAAGGATCTTGTGTGTTGGAAAAGAATTACTTTGGTGCAGCTGCCCGAGAGGAGCTGGGGGAGGACGCTGGCCCGCGATGCTCGTCGCAGACAACGTGGCTGTGATGTCCGCGAGCCAGGCGAGTGCCGCGGCGACAGCGGCGGGACTTCTCACGCGGCAGGGCGACCTGGGCTTCGGCCTCCCTCCGGTTCCCTGGAAGCGGGCCGCGGCCAGCGCCTGAGCAGCAGCCTCAGAGATGGAGGCTTCAGTGTCTCTCTCTCTTCCCCGTCAGCCTGAGCCGGGGTAGGCCAGGAGGCCCGGGTGTCTAGAGCGGGGGTCTGTGCCCGAGAATGAGAATTTTCTTCACCAGAACATGGAGACTGTTCAATCACCAGGAGCACAAAGTTTTCATTGTTGGGCTGGATAATGCAGGGAAAACTACCATTCTTTACCAATATTCTATGAATGAAGTTGTACATACACCTATAAGAGAAAGTCATGTAGAAGAGTTAGCGATTAATAATACACGTTTCCTAATGTGGGATATTGGTGGCCAAGAATCTTTTCGTTGTTCCTGAAACACGTACTATACTAACACAGAGTTTGTAATAGTTGTTGTGGGTAGTACAGATAGAGGATTTCTGTAACTAGAGACGAACTCTAAAATGTTAGCGCATGAAGACCTAAGAAAAGCTGGATTGCTGAGATTTGCTAATAAACAAGATGTTAAAGAAGGATGACTATAGCAGAAATCGCCCAGTTTTTGAAGCTACATTCTATTAAGGAACACCAGTGGCATATCCAGGCATGATGTGCTCTAACTGGCGAGGGATTGTGCCAAAGATTTGAATGAATGTCTCGACTTAAGATTAGAGCTCTATGACCTCGTAGACTTTGTATAAATGAAGTGCTGCAAAAATTAATGGTTTAGATATATTTATAATAAACTGATTTAAACTTTTTCCATAGGAGGACGAATTAAGACCACTTATTTGAAAGCAAAGATGGAGAGGGAGGAGGAAGAAGAGAAAACGGTGGAGCGGCGGCGGCTCTCCGCCTGGCGGAGGATGGACAGCCAGGACGGGAAGGGGGTGGTGTGCGGCAACAGCACCGGGTTTGTGAAGTGTGGATGTGCAGGCTCTAACTTTCCAGAACACATCTTCCCAGCTTTGGTTGGAAGACCTGTTACCAGATCAACCACCAAAGTGGAAAACATTGAACAAGGATCTTATGGTTGGTGATGAGGCAAGCAAATTACGATCAATGTTAGAAGTTAACTACCCTGTGGGAAATGGCATAGTACGAAATTGGGATGACATGAAACACCTG
>NC_044991.1:27885615-27888136 GCF_008728515.1 Papio anubis
CAAGTGCCTGACAGTATATAAAGCATGCTGCAGCGAGCAGTCAGGCGTTTCCAGGATTTTTTGTTTGGGTGGGCAGCGGTGTTCCGTTCTGGCTTAGGAAGCCGCCTACTACACGCTGGAGGCAAGAGGCCGGAGGCCGGAGCCCGGAGCTCGGAGCTCACGGCTCTGTGGCTTTTTTTTCGCCTCGCCGTGGTAGATGGTGGAGACTGAGACCGCAGCCCTGCAAGAGCGGTTAGGAGGGCCGCCGGCAGCGGGAACTGCTCCTGTCCGGCTAGAGGTCGAGAAGATGGGAGAGCTACGTGCCCCACGTTGGAGGCTGGGGCCTGTGACATCGCACCTCTCCTCGTTGTGGTTGGTGGCGGCCACGGAGACGGCAGCAGCAGCTGAAGTGGTAGGAGGGGAGAAAATAGTTTTGGGGTAGATGGAGGGGTAAAGAGGGTGGTGAGTGCCAAATGGAAAAAGGATGGCAAGCAGGAGAAGGCGTTGCAGACAGGGTGAGGAAAAGATGGTGGGAAAATAAGTTTTTGGGTAGATGGAGGGGGAAAAGTGGGTGGTGAGCAGCAGGAGTGGTGGGGAGAAGGCTTTGGGAAACGCGGGGGAAAATGTTTTTGGGTAGATGGAGGAGCAAAACGGGAATGAGAGCACATAGGGTGAAAGAGGGTGGCCGCGGAGAGGGAAAAAGATGGTGGGGAAAAGGGTGGTGAGCGGGAGAGTAGAGAGGGCTTTGCAGAAAAGTGGTGGGGAAACAGTTTGGGGGTAGATGGAGAAAGCAAAAGGGGTGGCAAGAGGGAGGGGGCCGGAGGCAATTGGGAAAAGAAGTTGGGGAAATGGGGGGGGGGACACAGGTTTTTGGTAGATTTTTTTCTGATTTTTAAATTAGATTATAATACAAAATACAAATAAATTAGATTATTTGTATTTTTGCTTTTAAGTAGTGTTTCTACATTTTGTTTATTAATCGCTTGCCTGTTGCATAGTTTGCAAGTACTTTCTTCCGTTATCTGGATTATTTCTGCATTGTACTGACTGCTTCCTCTGCTTTGCAGAAGCTTTTAAGCTTAATGTAATTACATTTGTCTACTTTTGCTTTTGTTGCTTGTAGTTTTGATGTCTGTCTGAAAATTCGTTTTCCTCACCAATTTCATTAAGCATTTATCCTATATTTTCTTCTCTGGTAGTGTCATATAGTTTCAGGTCCTACATTTAAATCTTTATTTTGAGTTGATTTTTGTGTATGATAATTGTCTAGATTTATTTTACATGTGGGTGTTGGGTGTTTCTTAGCACAGTTTATTGAAGAGATTGTTCTTCCGGAAGGTGTGTTGTTGATGCGTAGGTTAAAAATGAGTTGACTGTAAATGCGTGAATTTATTTGAGTTCTTTATTCTGTTTGATTTATGTCTGTCATTTGTCTCTGTCTCTCCCCTGCCCCTTTTTTTGACAGTGCCATGCTGTTTTGATATTATACTATAGATTTGCAGTTACTATGGATTTGTAGTATATCTTGTAGTATATTTTGAAATCAGGTAGTGTGATGCCTCCAGCTTTTCTTTTTATTCAAGATTATTTTTGTATCTGAGGTGTTTTGCATTACCATGTGAATTTTGCAATAGTTTTTTTTTATTTCTATGAACGAAGTCTTTGTAATTTAACGTGAATTGCATTGATTCTGTAGATCACATTGAGTATTGATAGAGATATTTTAACACTATTCTTCTAGTGTATGGACGTGGGATATTTTTCCGTTTACTTGTGTCTACTTTAATGTCTTTGATCTATGGTTTTTTTGTTTTTGTTTTGAGACGGAGTCTCGCTCAGTCGCCCAGGCTAGAGTGCAGTGGCGCGATCTCGGCTCACTGTAAGCTCCGCCTCCCGGGTTCATGCCATTCTCCTGCCTCCGCCTCCCGAGTAGCTGGATTCACAGGCGCCTGCTGCCGCCACGCCTGGTAATAATTTTTGTGGCTCTTAGTGAGATGGGTTTCACCGTGGTTAGCCAGGATGGTCTGGACGCCTGACTCTTTTCATGATCTCTCGCCTGGCCGCGCCCCTCCCAAAGTGCTGGGATTACAGGCGCGGAGCCACCGCGTCTGCCTGGATCTATGTTTTATAGTTGGTCATTGTAGGAGCTTTCACCTTTTTGCTGCTGTTTATCCCTAGGTATCATTGGGTTTTTGTTTTGTTTTTGGTTTTTGAGGTGGGTAGTTACTGTAATGAACAGCTTTTGATTTTTCTTTATGTGTTTCATTATTGCTGTGTGTGCTACTTACTTTTTGTATTGATGTTGTATCTACAACTTCAATGAATTTATTTCTCAGAGGTTTTGGTGGAATCTTTAGGTTCTCTATGTATATGATCATGTAACCCGAAACATAGACAATTTGACTTTTTCCCAATTTGAGGGTTTTATTGCATTCTCCCGTGTGTGAATTGCTCTAGCTGGGCAGGAACCTCTGACTTGGACCTCTGACAAAGCCAGATCTAAGCAGACGCCAGCAATACGTAACTGAACGAAGTACAACAA
>NC_044991.1:28792225-29006840 GCF_008728515.1 Papio anubis
CTGTGGTGGATAGGGATCTCTGAGCCAGGGCCAGATGAACTGCTTTCCCAGATATTCCCTGCTTCCAACTCATCCTCCTGCCTCGGCCTGCACCACAGCCACTTCCACACACAAAGGTAGCATGTGCCAGCTCCCTAGAAACAACCAAGGAAGCAGGTGGCACCTGCACCCCCAGAAACTACTCACACTATCACTATAGAGACACTGTGCACCCTGCAGCATTAGGGGTGTTGCTCATACTATTTGGCAAAGTCAGCTTGGAGCACATAGAAAGTTATTTGAGTAATGGATATGTGTATGGGTCTTTCAGTTAACCCCTGACTCTTGGTCATTGCAAACATGAAACCAACATGATTATCAAAGTAGTGGTGGCCACTATTTTGTTGACTGTCATACACTGTGCTGTGTGTTTTATATACATTTTCCGAGATAATTATCACAGATAACTAGAAAATAAGGCCCAAGAGAGCAGACTTTTTTTCTGTTTCATTCACCCTCGTATCCACAATGCCTGGCAATCAGTAGGTACCCAAAAAAATATTGGATGAGTATGAGAATAAAGGAAGATATGAGTGGATAGATGTTTTCCAGCATGGTTATTGTGGCAAGCTCTGAGATGTTCTTTCTCTCATTTCCATTTATCTCATGGGCCTGTCTTGGGCTCTTGAGGCTTTGTACTAGCTGGTAACGTTTTTATCTCCCCATTCTCTCCTCATCCTCCTTGACTTTTTTTTTTTTAAGGCAAGGTCTCACTCTGTCATCCGGGCTGGAGTGCAGTGGTGCAATCATAGCTCACTGCAGCCTCAACCTCCTGGGAACAAGCCACCTTCTCACTTCAGCCTCCTGAGTAGCATGTGCCGCCATGCCCAGCTAATTTTTTTATTTTTATTTTTTGTAGACAGGGTCTCACTATGTTAGGCTGGTCTCAAACTCCTGACCTCAAGTGATCCCCTCACTTTGGCCTCCAAAAGTGCTGGGATTACAGGCATGAGCCATCATGCCTGGCCCAATATTCTTGTTTGTTTATTGTTCCACATGAAAGGCACATTCATTTAGTCATATCCCAAAATTACCACTACAAGTACTTCTTCTTAAAATAAGAAAATATTATAAAGAATTGAAATTAACACCACTCATCATTCCAACAGTAATCTGACTTGCCTTTTATTTCACTGGGCAAAATAAAATTTATTATGGATATTGGCTTTGTGTTTATCAGTATGATATCTTTCAATATTTTAGGAGAGGCAGGGAGGTAGCTTCTCCTGTGTAAATAATTCGCTTTTGCCACCATTTATTTACGTAGGTTTTTTGCTGATGTTCACAGAATATGCTGGCACCTTCTGGTTGTTCTTCAGTTGTTTCTTTTGTGAAGAAAGGAGTATAGGCCGGGCGCGGTGGCTCAAGCCTGTAATCCCAGCACTCTGGGAGGCCGAGGCGGGTGGATCACGAGGTCAGGAGATCGAGACTATCCTGGCTAACATGGTGAAACCCCGTCTCTACTAAAAATACAAAAAAACTAGCCGGGCGTGGTGGCGGGCGCCTGTAGTCTCAGCTACTTGGGAGGCTGAGGTGGGAGAATGGCGTGAACTCGGGAGGCGGAGCTTGCAGTGGGCCGAGATCACGCCACTGCACTCCAGCCTGGGAGCACAGTGAGACTCCGTCTCAAAAAAAAAAAAAAAAAAAAAAAAAGAAAGGAGTATAAAGACAAGTTGATCCCAGCACTTTGGGAGGCCGAGACGGGCGGATCACAAGGTCAGGAGATCGAGACCATCCTGGCTAACACGGTGAAACCCCGTCTCTACAAAAAAAATACAAAAATCTAGCCGGGCGAGGTGGTGGGCGCTTGTAGTCCCAGCTACTCGGGAGGCTGAGGCAGGAGAATGGCGTAAACCCGGGAGGCGGAGCTTGCAGTGAGCTGAGATCCGGCCTCTGCACTCCAGCCTGGGCAACAGAGCGAGACTCCGTCTCCAAAAAAAAAAAAGACATGTTGATGTCAGGCATGGTGGCTCACACCTGTAATCCCAGCACTTTGGAAAGCTGAGGTGGGCGGATCACGAGGTCAGGAGTTTGAGACCAGACTGGCCAAGATGGTGAAACCCCATGTCTACTAAAAATAAAAAAAAATAACCAGGCGTGGTGGCGCACACCTGTAGTCCCAGCTACTCAGGAGGCTGAGGCAGGAGAATTGCTTGAACCCGGCAGGCAGAGGTTGCAGTGAGCCGAGATCGTGCCATTGCATTCCAGCCTGGGTGACAGAGCGAGACTCCGTCTCAAAGGAAAAAAAAAAAAAAACATGTTGAGTTCAGGTCACAGGAGAGGTTGCCAAGAGCTCTTTCTTCACATACCCTGCAAATCACTTAGGCTTCTGTGACTTTTTAAGCTCCACCCACCTCTGGGGACAGCACAGTGACAGAAGTCCCTCTCCCAGACAGGGGAGAAGGATGGCCTCAGCACACAGCCAGTCAATGTCCTGTTCCTCAGATTTCATTGCCCTTTTATTCAAACTTCAAAAAGTAATCTTGGCCAGGCGTGGTGGCTCATGCCTATAATGCCAGCACTTTGGGAGGCCAAGGCAGGTGGATGACAAGGTCAAGAAATTGAGACAATCCTGGCCAACACAGTGAAACCCGTCTCTACTAAAAATACACACACACAAAAAGAAATCGCTGGGCATGGTGGTATGCACCTGTAGTCCCAACTACTCGGGAGGCTGAGGCAGGAGGATCAGGGAGGTGGGGGGTGGAGGTTGCAGTGAGCCAAGATCCCGTCCCTGCACTCCAGCCTGGCAACAGAGCAAGACTCCTCTCAAAAAAAAAAAAAAGTAATCTTTAAGGCTGTGCGCAGTAGCTCATGCCTATAAATCCCAGCACTTTGGGCAACAGAGTGAGACCCTGTCAAAAAAAGTTTTTTAAAGTAACTTCTGGAACTAGGTTGCTCTGCCACTTCCATCTTTGTGTCCTGCTTCTTTTTTTTTTTTTTTTTTTTTTTTGGGGGGGGATGGAGTTTTGCTCTTGTTGCCCAGGCTGGAGTGCAATGGCACGATCTCGGCTCACTGCAACCTCCGCCTGCTGGGTTCAAGCGATTCTCCTGCCTCAGCCTCCCGAGTAGCTGGGACTACTACAGATGTGCGCCACCATGCCCAGCTAATTTTTGTAGTTTTAGTAAACATGGGGTTTCTCCATGTTGGTCAGGCCAGTCTCGAACTCCCAGCCTCAGGTGATCTGCCCACCTCAGCCTCCCAAAGTGCTGGGATTAGAGGCGTGAGCCACCGCGCCTGGCCTATATGTCCTGCTTCTTTATGTGTAAAATAAGGATAATAATAATATCTAATTGCTAGTGTTGTAATGAGGATTAAATGTGTCAGTAACAGAACAGTGCCTAGAACAGAGTAAGTAAGCACTTCAGGATGTTAACTATTAACAGTATTACCAAAATCATGGACCAGCCTATGCCGAACAAGAGAGAAGAGAGGCCCAGGAGCCCTCAGTTATCCCATCCACCATAACCAGGCACCTGCCCAGTAAGTGAGGAGGGTGAGGAAGAAGAGAAAAGTCGAGACCATGGTGGAAACGCCCCAGGGCTCTCCTTCCTGAAGTTCCATGGCGGGGTCAGGGCGCCTGAGTTTCTCTTATGGCCTCTCCACACTCCTTAGAGGAGGCCTCTGCATGCAAGTCTGCCGCTGCCCTTTAGGGGAGTCACAGTTTCTCCCCAGCCATGGGGAAAGAAGAGAAGCCCCTCCCACTGAGTCGATCCTAGGCCACCACTTCCCTGGTCAGAGTGGAGCTGTGGTTGAGGGGAGTCCCACTAGGGAGACACCTTCAAGTCGAAGGGTTCCTCGAATCTGGGTCATTTGTCAACCTAAAGGTCCATGAGAAAGACGGACCCAAAGCTCTGGTGGGTTAGGCTTCTGTGACTTTTTAAGCTCCACCCACCTCTGGGGACAACACAGTGACAGAAGTCCCTCTCCCAGACAGGGGAGAAGGATGGCCTCAGCACACAGCCAGTCCATGTCCTGTTCCTCAGATTTCATTGCCCTTTTATTCAAACTTCATGGGGCTGCGGGGCTCTCCGGGAAGAAAGCACAAGGCACCTGCAGTTTCTCTGCTCTGACCAAGAACGCTTCCTGACACCCAGGCCTTCAGAGCTGACCACTCAGTGCCTCCTGCTGGCCCAGGCCTCCGGTCCTTCCTCCAGCTCCACAGAATGAACCCTGGAACTGGACTGATGGAATCAGCTGAGGGCCTCTGGGCTTCTCTTTCAGCCAACTGGTAGCACCCAACAGAGCCAATCTTAGCCCTGGCTGGTATGTGGAGAACACACTGCAGGGCGGCAAGTTGGAGACCTGGAAGAAGAGGAGGAGCTCAGATCAGGGTGGTGGCAGGGAGGCAGGGAGACTCGAGGGGATCTCCGATTTACAGACAGTCTTCGATTTAGGACAGTTTCCACCTACAGGATTTTTCAACTGCAAAACCAATACGTGTTCTGCACACTTCTTGACTCATGATGGGGCTACATCTGGGTAAGCCCATGGTAAGTTGAAAATACCAGAAGTCAAAAAACATACTTTCAATTCCCAATATTTTCAACTTAAGATGGGTTTATGTGGATGTAGTTCCATCTGAAGTTGAGGAGCATCTGTACTGTAAAGACAGCGATGGCAGGATTTGCAGGTGGTCCAGGATGCTCCCAGGTTCTGCGCCTGAGCAACCAGGAAGATGGAGTTGCCATTTTGGAGACGGAGAATCTACCAAGGTGTAAGTATGGAATCAAGAGTTCTGCTTTGAAAATTAAGTCTCAGCTGGGCGCGGTGGCTCACGCCTGTAATCCCAGCACTTTGGGAGGCCGAGGCGGGCGGATCACAAGGTCAGGAGATCGAGACCATCCTGGCGAACACGGTGAAACCCTGTTTCTACTAAAAATACAAAAAATTAGCCGGGCGTGGTGGCGGGCGTCTGTAGTCCCAGTTACTTGGGAGGCTGAGGCAGGAGAACGGTGTGAACCCGGGAGGCAGAGGTTGTAGTGAGCCGAGATTGCGCCACTGCACTCCAGCCTGGGCAACAGAGCCAGACTTTGTCTCAAAAAAAAAAAAAAAAACAGAAAGTTAAGTCTCACCGTGACTCATAATTTATGACATTTCTAAACCTTAATTTTGCCTATAGAACTTTTCTTTTTCCAGAGCCTTTATCTGGGCTACTTATTATTTATCAAAATAAATTAAATAAATACATAACTTAATTTTAGAATTCATCTTCCAGATATATTTTACACAGATCATTCCAATAAAGGCAGGTTGGGGCCTGGGACAATGGCTCACCCCTGTAATCCCAGCACTTTGGGAGGCCGAGGCAGGAGGAGCGCTTGAGGCCAGGAGTTTGAGACCAATCTGGGCAACATAGTGAGACCCTCCCCCTAGACCCCATCTCTACCAAAAAAAAAAAAATTAATTGGCTGGGCTTGGTGGCCGGCACCTGTGGTCCCAGCCACTGGGGAGGCTGAGGTGGGAATATTGCCATACCCCAGGAGGTTGAAGCTGCAGCGAGCTGTGATCTCACTACTGCGTTCCAGCCTGGGCGACAGAGTGAGACCCTGTCTTAAAAAAAAAAAAAAAAAAAAGCTGGGCGCGGTGGCTCAAGCCTGTAATCCCAGCTCTTTGGGAGGCCGAGACGGGCGGATCACGAGGTCAGGAGATCGAGACCATCCTGGCTAACATAGTGAAACCCCATCTCTACTAAAAAATACAAAAAAAAATAGCCAGGCGAGGTGGCGGTCGCCTGTAGTCCCAGCTACTCGGGAGGCTGAGGCAGGAGAATGGCGTAAACCCGGGAGGCGGAGCTTGCAGTGAGCTGAGATCCGGCCACTGCACTCCAGCCTGGGCGACAGCGCGAGACTCCGTCTCAAAAAAAAAAAAAAAAAAAAAAAAGGCAGGTTGGGAAAATCTACAGGGAGCAAGGGAAATGTGTGCGTGTTATTTAAAATAAGATCATGAAAATTATTTTAAACCTTCCATAATCCTAATGCTCTAACAAATAAATTATTTGGCTGAGCGTGAAGGGTCACACCTGTAATCCCAGCATTTTGGGAGGCCGAGGCAGGCGGACCGTCTAAGGTCAGGAGTTCAAGACTAGCCTGGCTAACATGGTGAAACCCCGTCTCTACTAAAAATATAAAAATCTTTGGGAGGCCAAGGTGGGAAGATCATGAGGTCAGGAGATCGAGACCATCCTGGCTAACACGGTGAAACCCCGTCTATACTAAAAAAAAAATACAAAAAATTAGCTACACACCCGTAGTCCCAGCTACTCAGGAGGCTTAGGCGGGATCATCCCTTGAACCCATAAGGCAGAGGTTGCAGTGAGGCCACTGCACTCCAGCCTGGGCAACAGAGCGAGACTCCGCCTCAAAAAAAATATATATATATATACACACACACACACAAACATACATACACATACACACACACACACACACATATATACACACACACATATAAATTAGCAGGGCGTGGTGGCGTGCCCCTGTAATCCCAGCTACTGCACTCCAGCCTGGGCAACACAGTGAGACTCCGCCTCAAAAAAAAAAAATATATATATATATATATATACACACACACACACACACACACACATACATATATATACACATATACATACACACATACACACATATATATACACACATATAAATTAGCAGGGCGTGGTGACGTGTGCCTGTAATCCCAGCTACTGAGGAGGCTGAGGCAGGAGAATTGCTTGAACCCCGGAGGCGGAGGTTGCAGTGAGCCGAGATCACACCACTGCACTCCAGCCTGGGCAACAAGAGTAAAACTCTGTCTCAAAATCAATCAATCAATCAATAAATAAATAACTTAATTTTAGAATTCGTCTTCCAGATATGTTTTACACAGATCATTCATTCATTCCACAGATTTTTTTACAGCATCGAAAGAAGCTTGCTATACACACATCGGTACATTTTTATTATTTTAATTATTAACAGCATAGATGTTTTCATGCCAGTTTTCATAATCATTGTAATGATAATTGTCGTGATTGTCTCTCCGTCGGGGGGAAGAATCCGGGTGCAGGGCTTGGGGACCCCTGCGGTCCGCGGCGTGGAAGTGCCGCTTCCTGGGGTGCTCCCGGAATCTGTGAGCCACGGAACCTAAGAACGCCGACCCGCCGAAGCCGGAGGGCAGACGCTGGCACACCGGACGCGGGGACGCCAGAAGCGGCCGGACCCGGAAGTAGGGGTTGCCGGTGGCCGCCCCGGGAGCAAGGACCGGAGCTGGATGCGAGGTGTAGCTGCGGGTGAGCGGCAGGCTGTGGGCCCCTCGCCGGGCGGCTCAAAAAGGCGGGAAGTGCAGGCCTTTTTCTGGCTTGTTTCCTCAACGTTGGCCGGCGGAGGACCCGCGAGCTCGGGAGAGGGCCCGGGCCGGGCTCTGCATTCTTGTTGCCTCTTCCCTGGCGGGGGTGATCCTCTCCCGCGGGGCTTGCTGTAGGGGTTCAGGAAGGTGGAGATGGGCCCGCCCTGTGCCTGCAGGGAGCAGGCGCTGTGGTTAATACTTTTGTTTTCCGAACCCTCCCACAGCAATTTGAGGTGAGGTCTGCTGTCCCAGTCTCACAGGTAGGGAAACTGAGGCTCAGGGAGGCTGTGCAGCCGCCGGGGCCCAGATTGGTGCGGTACACGCCCAGGCAGCTTCCACTCGCCGCCCCCTAGGCCCTGGCTGGGTTTTGAGGGCACCCAGGTTCTCTGACCTGTTATCTGAAAATGAAGTGGGGTACTTTTGTGAACGAATTAGCTGGAATCCAGGGGCAATAATTTCTCGCGAAGTGAAAGGTAAGATGTTCCTCGTCTTGCCTTTTTATCTTCTCAACTTTGGAAACAGGACCTGAGAGGCCAGCCTAACTTGGTCTTGATGGCTAGCCAGTCCTGGGATTCCTTTGCCAAGGTCACCTGACACTAGTGTGAATTGTTCTGAACCTCCATTTACTCACGGTTTTAAAAAATTACAACACCTGCCTTATGGGGTTGTTGGCAAGATTGAATAGTGTTTGTAACTATGGTGTGCCTAGTACAAAGGAGGAGCTTAAGAAATGGTTGTTGCCGGGCGCGGTGGCTCGAGCTTGTAATCCCAGCACTTTGGGAGGCCGAGACGGGCGGATCACGAGGTCAGGAGATCGAGACCATCCTGGCTAACACGGTGAAACCCCGTCTCTACTAAAATATACAAAAAATTAGCCAGGTGCGGTGGTGGGCGCCTGTAGTCCCAGCTACTCGGGAGGCTGAGGCAGGAGAATGGCGTAAACCCGGGAGGCGGAGCTTGCAGTGAGCTGAGATCCGGCCACTGCACTCCAGCCTGGGCGACAGAGCGAGACTCCGTCTCAATAAATAAATCAATAAATAAATAAATAGTTGTTTCCCTCTTTTCCTGATTCTAGAAGTATTTGGTAAAGTTACTGAGGTGGTAAATCCTAGGAATTTTAATGCTCTTCAGACCACTGCTAGGCCTACTCCCAAGCCACATCTGCTTGTTTCTTTTTTTGTGTTTGTTTTGTTTCAGACCGAGTCTCACTCTGTCGCCCAGGCTGGAGTGCAGTGGCGCCATCTCGGCTCACTGCAACCTCCGCCCCCTGGGTTCAAATGATTCTCCTGCCTCAGCCACCTGGGTAGCTGGGATTATAGGCACGCGCCACCACCCCCAGCTAATTTTTGTATTTTTAGTAGAGACCAGGCTTCACCATGTTGGCCAGGCTGGTCTTGAACTGCTGACCTCAGGTGATCCACCTGCCTCAGCCTCCCAAAGTATTTGCTCACCGTCTGTTTACCATGAGAATGAAGAAAGCAAAACCCCTGTTCTCGTGCTGCTTACTTACATTCTAGAAGCTGTAAGACGAGCCAAATAAGTAGATGGAGGCTGTACCAGGTGTAGTGGTGAGTGCTACGGGGAAGCATAGCTGGGCTGCTGTTCCATCAGAATGCTCACAGAGGCAGGGCAGGATCAGGCTTGGGGCACGGGTTCTAGAACAACCAAGTCCAGCCACTGGAGATCTGGTCTCTCTGACCCCACAGTCCCTGTCTAGGATGCTGGCAGGACTGCCTGGTCCCTGGTGTGTCCTCGTTATGTCATACATAATTGCTGGCTACTCTGTGGCATAGACATGAGAAAATCTGAGGAAACATTTTAAGACAAAACTTCCTACTTTGAAAGAGATGGGAAACTTACACCCTCACAGAACAATCCGCCTCTGCTGCGAGTTTTCCCTTTTGGCCTCTGGCTTCCCAGGGTGAGGGAAGGGGAGTACCTAGGTCTCTTTTAAACCTCACTTCTGGGCCTCTGATTTTGGTAGAATCAAAACTTCCGCAGAATAGAGAGCAGAGGCCAGTCACAACCACCTTGGTTGTTCATTCGTTCACTCAGCAGGCATTTAATGCATGCTGGGTGCCAGAAATAGGGCAATGAACCTGACAATTGTGGGAGAGACAGACGGCTGACGCCAGATGCAGTCTTCAGGAGGGGGAGGGACAATTGTGGGAGAGACAGACTGCTGACGCCAGATGCAGTCTTCAGGAGGGAGGGACAATTGTGGGAGAGACAGACGGCTGAGGCCAGATGCAGTCTTCAGGAGGGGGAGGGGCAGGGGTCAGAGCAAGTAGACTAAGGGGGAAAAGTGGCCTAGGCTGAAGCCTGCTGGCACATGGGGAGGAAAGGTGGGTGCGCAGCAGAGCTGTGGAAGATGCAGCTGGAGCTGTCATGGGCCGGAGAGCACATCTGCAGACAGTGCCATCATTCCTCAAGGCCTCGGCTCTCACTCTGGGATGGTTGTGTATTTAGGGGAAGCATCCACTTACTTATTTTGAGGAAAAAAGCAAATTGTCATTTTATTTGGGGCAGCTTTCTGGTCAAGCTTACTGATTTCACTGTGGTCCTGTGATCTCTTAAGTGGGGGACAAGGTTGACAGCCCAAGGCCCACCTCAGACTTCTTCCCCCGCACAGCATGACGAGCAGCAGAAGCCCCTTTAGTGAAGGAGGTTCCTTTGGCATTCTTTCTGAACAATGCCCTTTCCAACCCTCCTTTATTCTTCTGGTTTTATTTTATTTTAAAGTCCCCTGTCTTAGTTCTTGTTCCTCAGTCACTTGTGTCCAGGTGCTAAATGTAAAAGGTACAAAAGAGAATGTGGTGAGGAGGCCTCCCCAGCCCTGACCTCCAGGCCCTAACACCCACTCCAGGTGACTGCTTGGACTGTTTGTTTTATGTTCTATCCAGACATATTACCTCTTCATAATCAAATGCACACGTGTGCACACATATGTGTGATCACAGATGGCAGTGCTCTTTACACATCGTTAGGTGCCCAGCCTTAGCATGGTTTATCTCAGTGATCTGATCCACGTTAGTGTGTACCAAGCAGATACTTTCCTTTCTAATGCTGCCAGATGCTCCACTGTAGAGAATGCCATGCTTTTTTTTTTTTTTTTTTTTTTTTTTTGGAGACAGAGTCTCACTCAGTCACCCAGGCTGGAGTGCAGTGGTGCAATCTTGGCTCACTGCAAGCTCCACCTCCCGGGTTCACGCCATTCTCCTGCCTCAGCCTCCCGAGTAGCTGGGACTATAGGCGCCCGTCACCGAGCCCAGCTAATTTTTTGTATTTTTAGTAGAGACGGGGTTTCACCTTGTTAGTCAGGGTGGTCTCCATCTCCTGACCTCGTGATCCTCCTGCCTTGGCCTCGCAAAGTGCTGGCATTACAGGCGTGAGCCACCACGCCCGGCCAGAGAATGCCATGCTTTTATTTAACCACCTCCCTGTTGACAGACATCAGCTTGTTTCTAATCTTTTATCATGATTGATAATGCTGCAGAGAACTCCCCAGTGATGTGGTTCATCACGGGCACCACCATGCCCAGCCTGAGTCCACTCCAGCGCTGCCCTGTCCTGCTTCCTGGGGACTCAGAGTCCACATGGACAGTTTTGCCAGGGCCCACCACTGACTCCTGTGACTCTCACCGGGTGACTTCACTTTCCACCTGTCTCACAGCCCTTGCCCTCCCTGGGTCAGCATGCCAACCTCAGGCCCCTCTGTAATTCCTGTTTCTTTCCGGTGGCTTTCGGGACCCTAATGCTCCTGACTCACCCTGCTAGCTCCTCATCTCCCGACCCCCAGCCTAGGCTTCTTCCACATTGCTGCCACCTCCTCCAGGCCACCCAGGCTGTCCAATGGGCAGGTCACATTTAACACACCTGAAGTCTCACTTCAAACTGCCAGTCCCTTCCTGTCATGCCTAAGCCAAAGCCATGGGTTGTCCCTTTTGCTTTTTTGTAAAGACGAGGTCTCACTGTGTTAACCAGGCTCTTCTTAAACTCCTGGCCTCAAGTGGTCCTCTTGCCTTGGCCTCCCAAAGCACTAGGATTACAGATGTGAGCCCATGCCCAGCCCCTGCCTCAGATCATTCTTGACTCACCTTCCCCTCCCTCTCCCATGTCCCTCCCATCCTAGGTCTGCCTAGACTCTGACTTCCCTCGCAGCCTCCACCACTGCTACCCAGGGCCCAGTCATCCTCTTCTATGTGGCAGCCAGAGACGTCCCTTTAACACTTGAAGTCAGATTATCCCACACCTATGCAAACCCTCTGCTGCCTCCCAGCATCCTAGAGCAGACCCACGTTCTACACCCCTGCTCCCTCCCTCAGCCCCACGAGCCGCTGTGCCTAACCATCTCCTCCCCAAGGACCTCACCTTCCCTGCTCCTGCCTGGACTCTTCTCCTAGGTGTCACCCAGCTCTGCCCTGTCCCTCCCCTGCTCCCATACTACAGCACGCGTTCTGGGAGGGCAGGACCTGGTGTTACTTTGTGCTGTGTTCCCTGCATCCTGGACTAGGCCAAGCATGTAGTAGGTGCTCAATAAATAACTGGACTATTACGTTCATTCCGAGGAGTGGAATTGCTGGGATGTGCACTTGTACTTTGAGAGGGATCGCTGAATTGCTACACATAGAGGTTGTTCCCATTTAACTTCCCCACACCCTCGTCTGCTGTGTGTGCAACGACTTTGAGTCTCTCCCTATATGATAAGCACAAGCTCATTATAGTTCTGAGTTTCTTCCGTGAGTGTTGTTGGACATGATGTGATACCACAAAGGTATTTACGTGGTTGTTTTTTTTTTTTTCTTTTTTTTTTTTTTTTTTTGAGTTGAAGTCTCACTGTACTGCACAGGCTGGAGTGCAATGGCATGATCTCGGCTCACTGCAACCTCCGCTTCCTGAGTTCAAGCAATTCTCATGCCTCAGCCTCTCAAGTAGCTGGGATTACAGGCACCCACTACCACACCTGGCTAATTTTTGTATTTTTATTAGAGACGGGGTTTTGCCATGTTGGCCAGGCTGGTTTGAAATTCCTGACTTCAAGTGATCTGCCCGCCTCGGCCTCCCAAAGTGCCGGGATTACAGGCGTGAGCCACCGTGCCCATCTAGGTGGTTGTTTTTCTTCATGCGGAGATTATTTTATTTTGCTTTTATTTTTTTTGAGACAGGGTCTTGCTGTCACCTAGGCTGCAGTGAAGTGGCTGTTCTATCTGCAGGTGTAGTCATGGCACACAACAGCCTTGAACTCCTGGCCTCAAGCAAGCGATCCTCTTGCCTCAGCCTCCTGAGTGGCTGACACTATAGGCATGTGCTACCACACCCGGCTCATGAGATTTATTTTAAAAGCACATGTTTTTCCTAATATTTTTCTGGTTTCATTGTTTCTACTCAAACCTTTCCTAGATCTGGAATCGGTTTTAGTGGGAGTTAGGAAACAGGAGTCTAACTTTATTTTTTTTCCCAGCAGGTTTCCCAGTTGTCTCAATACAAGTCTTTTTTTCTTTTTTTAATACAATGCTATGTTTATAAACATCAGTGCTACATTTATAATGATTGAAAAAACAAAAAGGGTTCATGTGGTTTTCTTTTACTTGGCTAGCAGGTATTGAATGTCATGTGTCAGGCACAGAAAGCTGTTGCAAAGACCAACAGTGATTCAGAACAAAGCCCATCATGTCCTATTTCGGGGGTGAGATAGTCGCTGATGATGGCATAATGTGAGTGGGTTGGAATGGTGACCTAGCCCAAGAACCGTGAGCACAGGAGGGCTGACTTATCCTGCCGGTGGTGTTGGGAGACTTGAGCTGGGCCTGTGGGCCGTCCAGCTGCACCCTCCAGGCCTGGTGGAGCTTTCTCTCAGGCAGGGGAGCACAGGCACAGAGGCTTCAAGTGAGTGTTTGCTTAAATGATGATATTTGATTTAATTTGGCCAGAGCATGGCCTGCAAAGCAAAAGGTGGAGTGGAATAGGTGGGAGATAGATGTGACAGAGCCCTGATGTCTGCTTGGTGCTGGACCGACTAGCCAGAGGGTCTCAGGCCCATCATGGATCAGAAGGACCTGGGGAGCCCAGCCTGGACATCTGCATTTTGTAAAGTGTCCTGGGGCATCCAAGTGCTTAGCTGAGGGGGTGGTGCTGCTCTCGGCCATGATGGTTCCTCTCTCCGGGTGAGTCCACCTGTAGGTGGAAGAGCCAGTCCAGAGAGGAGGGCCAGGCATCCACCTGGCCTGACCCATCACTGGAGATCCCCAGGTCCTGGCATCTTCCTAGCATGGATTTAGGAATCAAGTGGACCTAAGGAGCCAGATTCCCAGGATCATCTTAGCCACTTCAGTTGACCTGGTAGTTTTGTTTTTGTTTTTGTTTTTTAATCTCAGATGTCTTCAAGTGTCCCTAATTCCCTAATTTTTCTTTTTCTTGCCTCAGGTTGGTCTTGTTTTTTCTTTGTTAAAGTGAGTTTCCTTGTAGTAGTATAGGTTCTTTTGACAGCATTGCTATCCTGAGTGTCTTTTCTTCTCTTTAGGGGTCAGCATTGATAATAGTGCTGTGCTGCAGAAGAGTGGAGTCTAAACTTTTTCACTGCCACTGCCCCGAAACTGGAGCGTAAAGGGCTGAGACAAGATGAAGACTGTGCTCATGGTTGCCGAAAAGCCGTCCTTGGCACAGTCAATTGCCAAAATCCTCTCTAGAGGTAGGAGAGACCAGCCCTGTGCATGCTTTCTTGCTTTGGTCTGTAAGCACGGCCGTTTATGTGTTACAGGACATTTCTTTTTCCTAATGTGACTCCACCCTGGCTGGGGTAGATTGGTTCGGTCAGCAGGTGGTAATGAAGCATCTCAGTATGTCACAGTGGGGTGCATTTGCTTCCATTCCTGGCAGTGTGCCAAAGCTGGGGTTCCCAGAAGGCACAAGGCACAGCTTACAATGAAGTGGAAGGACAGTCATTGTCCACATGCCGGGCCTGGCAGGGCTGTTAGGTATACGTAGCAGAAACCAGCCCTGGAAGGAAGGAGACACAGCCAGGACCACACCCCAGTTGAGGTCTGATGAGACTATGCCCCAGGCATCGTCACCCCTGGATACTGCCACTGTCCTGTGGACCTCACGTCACTCCAGAGTAGCCAATGGACTGAGCTGTGGCCACAGACACTACTGAGACACCAGGGAACTGGAGAGGGAATGTCTGCCACTCACCCCCAACTCTGGCCACTGGGGTGGTTGGTAGGGTGCTGTTTCCCCCCATCTTTGAATTCCCTCCAAATAGGAAGAGTTTGGATGCTGGGTACCCAGAAATGACAGGCACCTACCTGACCTCCCCTGGCTCCAGCAGTTGAGGGGGGAAGAGACCCTCGTTCAGCTGAGAAGGCATGGTCCGCAGAGGACAGGAGGCCCCAAAAGTGGTGCCCGGTGCCCAGAACCTGAGAAAGTACGGCTGAGTGTGGTCAGTGGAGAGGGTGAGAATTCAATAATTAGAAGGTCCCTGGTAACCTAGAGTAGATCTAGAGTCCCATTTTAGTAAATGATGAATAACGTTTCAATGAAGTGAGGCAAAAATGGAATTGAAGAGTGAAAACATAAATACAGAGGAAGAGCCCACCCCTGCCTGCCTGCCCCTGGCTCCTGGCAGCCTGGGGCTCTGCATCAAGAGTGCTCTGTGCTAGGTTGTTGGCAGATGCTGTTTTCCCTGAGTGCCGTCCCATCTCTTAGTGCCCAATTACCCTCAGCAGTCTGCGGAATGCTGTCACTCACCACTCTGAGGAAGGACTCTGGCCCTCTGGGAGGTGGCATCCAGGCCGGGGTCTCCACAGTGTCTTCAGCTCAGCTGAAGCAGCCAGTCACTTTGTGCTTCCTCATCCCCAGGGAGCCTGTCCTCACATAAAGGGCTGAACGGGGCCTGTTCAGTCCACGAGTACACTGGGACCTTTGCTGGCCAGCCAGTGCGCTTCAAGATGACGTCTGTCTGTGGTCACGTGATGACCCTGGATTTCCTGGGTAAGCCTCTCTACCCTCCATCCTACAGAAGGGAGTTCTGCGTGGCGCTGGCCAGGGTCCAGTTGAAGCCAGGAGATTCCTCTAGGCAGGGAAGTTTGTCCCAACTCCATGAGTCATCAGGCCAGCAGATCATGGAGTGGTGATGAGAGGGTTCCTGGGTGCGGTGCCCAGAACCCAGGCTCTGGAGCTCAGCCCTGGGTCCCCATCATAGCAGCACCCCCTAGTCACTGCATTCCCTGTGCACCGTCCTATGTAGACAAAGTGGCGGCACCTATCTTAGGAAGGGCTTGACCTGTGCAGGCATTTGAGAGAAGCCTGCTGCTGTTGCCGAGTTGACCATCGTCTGTCGGTCATTTGGTGGCTGTCGTTGTCATTCCTATATTGTTACTGTTATCAATTACTTTGGAAGTGCTGATATTAGTGACCTGCTGGGTGTAGGTGTGGGGCCGTGTAGTTGGCAAGAGTCTGATCCAGGCTCTTCCCCCTGCTCTGCCGGCTCACTAGCTGGAGACGAGGGCACTGACAGCCTCTGTGAGTTTACACTTCTCGTAGTGAAATGGGTCTCACAGCAATGTCATCTGCTTCCCAAGACTGTAAGGATTCAGTGTGACAGTGAGGGCAGAGCACTCGGCACTCGGCAGAGCACACGGCAAAGCCTCAGCCCTTGTTCTTGCTGCTCATTGATGACAGTGATGACAATGATGGTGACTGGGTTGTGTGGCTGAGCATTTGGACCCCAAGTTTTATCTCCAGCTGGCAGGTGGGGAGCTGGGATTTGAATTTGGCTCTGTCTGACCCCATTCTCCCAGGATGCAAGAAATGGGGCCTAGGAGGATCGCCTGAGCCCAGGAGTTCAAGACCAGTCTGGACAACATAGTGAGACCCCTGTCTCTACAAAAAAAAAAAAAATCTTTTTAAATCAGCCGACATGGTGGTGCGCACCTGTAGTCTTGGGAGGCTGAAGTGGGAAGATGGATTGAGGCTGGGAGGTCGAGACTGCAGTTAGCCATGATCGTATCACTGTACTTCATCCTGGATGACAGAGCGAGACCCCTGTCTCAGAAAAAAAAGAAATGGGCCTAAAAGAAAGCCAGACAGCTGAGCATACAAGAACTGGGCCTCTGTAGATGAGTAGGTGAATGTGCTGGGCATGAGGCTCAAAAAGATGGGTCCTTTAACAGGAATGACTGCGCACATGTGTGCCCCCACAGAGTGCTGGGTGGAAGGATGGAGTTCCAGAAACTCAGGTTGGAAGTGTCAGTGAAGACACCAGTGGTTGGGTCCAGTGCTCAGGCAAAGAAAGCCAGCCCAGGAATGATGCTCCCAGCCATAGGGAAAGTCCCGGAAGTGAGGCCAGAGCGGCAGCCCCCGGAGAGCTTGCTTGGCTCCTGTGGTTGGCCGGAGTGTGGTGTCAGCTCAGCAGCCGAGCAGAAAGGAGGCTGGAGGGAAGGGGGTTACCAAAGGCCTGAACCCACATCCTGGCTCTGCCTCTGATCATCATGATGACCCTGGGCAAATTGTTCTCCAAGCTTCCCCCTCCTCATTTGTGGGATGAAACCAACATCATCCTGGGGTTATGATGGTCTCGGAGGTTGAGCCCCTGTGAACTGTGAGGTGTGACTCAATGTCACTGTGACTGGTTTGTAGGAAAATACAACAAATGGGACAAAGTGGACCCCGCAGAACTGTTCAGCCAAGCTCCCACGGAGAAGAAGGAAGCTAACCCCAAGCTGAACATGGTGAAGTTCCTGCAGGTGCGTGGGGCTGGCCTGGGCATGAGCACACCCGGGCTCCCCACCCTCCACAGCTGTCCTTGCCCACCCTTGTGTGAGTCCTAATCCCCCTTGGACAGGGGGGCCTTTGCTAGCTCTTTCTGTGAGTGCCCCCTGCTGGCCCATGAGGCACCTGCAGGCACCCCCAACACACAAGGCAGTTGCCATTGCCAACCCTCAGTCCTGGAGAGCAGGCCTTCTGCTTTTAAAATAGCTTGTTTGGGCCGGGCGCAGTGGCTCACGCCTGTAATCCCAGCACTTTGGGAGGTTGAGGATATTTCCGAGGTCAGGGGAGTCTGGCTGATCTCCTCGCCTGAAGCACAGTGAAACCCCTATTCCATTCCGGTAACATAAAAAATTAGCCAGGTGTAGGGAGGCGCTTTCTGTAGTCCCAGTTAGCTGGGAGGCTGAGAGAATGGCATGACTAGAAGCGGAGCTTGCAGTGAACCGAGATCGCTGTTCGCGCCTAGCCAGCGATGAGCCGCAGACCCATCCTCAAAAAAAAAAAAAAAAGCTTGTTTGGCTGGGGGTTTTTTCCCCTTAATTTTAAAACAAATGCATACAGATTATGGAAAATTAGAAAGTGCAGATAAGTAGAAAGACAAAAAAATTATTCATAATCATATTAGCCAAGACAACTGGGGTTGCCATCATTTAGGCTATTTTTTGAGACGAGTCTCTGCTCTGTCGCCCAGGCTGGAGTGCAGTGGCCGGATCTCAGCTCACTGTAAGCTCACTCCCAGGTTCAATGCCATTCTCCCACTTCCCTCAGCCTCCCCGAAAGTAGCTGGGACTACAGTGGCACCTCCGCCTCACTCGCTAGTTTTTTGTATTTTTTAGTGGAGACGGTTTCACTGTTAGCCAGGATGGTCTCTCGGGATCCTCCTGACCTCGGATCCACCCTGCCTTGGCCTCCCATGTTGGGATTACAGGCTTGAGCTCACCACACCGCCTCATTTTAGGTTATTTCATTGGAACCCTTTTTCTAGGCAGTTTTGGGAGTTTAAGATCATGTTGCACTTACACTTTTTTTTTTTTTTTGGTCCAAAAAACATCAATTATAAACTCAATTGTTTGCTGTTGGCTGAGCCAGCCTCACCACAGCCAGCTACCAGTCCTCCTACCTGAGCCCAGGTCCCAGTCCTCCTAGCTGAGGTTCAGGGCCTGGGACCAAGCCCTGTCCTGGATGGGAGCACGGGGCAGGTGGCATGGGCTGGGTCTGCAGCAGGTGCATGTGAACGTGTGCTGTGTGGCAGGTGGAGGGCAGAGGCTGCGACTACATCGTGCTGTGGCTGGACTGCGACAAGGAGGGGGAGAACATCTGCTTTGAGGTGAGTATGAGACTCAGTTTGGTCCTCACTTTTGGCCTTTCTGACGCCAGCCCCAGACTGACACCAGCAGTCACACCATTCCTGGGGCCAAAGGAGGGAGTAAACTGTACTGGTTTAAAAACACCTCTCCCCTCCCTTTATTTTGAAATTCCATAGATATTTTTAACTGCATCGGCTGTATTAAAGGTGGTCAGTTGTGCCTCTGCTTGCTGGGGCCACACAGTATGAGTGAACATAGGAGGGGCGAAATTGGGTGGATGCAGGTTTCAGAATGGGACTGTCATGGGGCAGCTTGGTGTTCAGCATCCTGTGCCCAGCGTGACTTCTCAGGGACCTTGGGTTGATGCTGGCTGATTCCCGACTTCAGCACTGAGCTCCTTTTGCAGGCCTCGCTCTGCTCATCTCCTGCCCCACCCAGGATGCCTCCCGCCTCCAGCCAACCCCGGGAGCCCTGCAGAGAAGCAGGTGGCAGCTCCCTGTGCACACCCCATGCCCCATGCTTGCCCTGGCCATGGTGCCCTCACAGTGGCCATGCCTGCTGGTCTCACTTGGTGCCCTTCAGGCTATTGTTCCCTATGGGTCGCCCCTGTGCTCCTGTACCCCCAGCTCTCACCTGTGGCTCAAGAGCTGGTCAGTGAGACAGAGCTCAGGCACCTGGCGTTGCAGTACAGCACCCTCAGCAAATGCGATCACACTCTGTCTCTTCCCAGATTCCCTCCTCCCCTGCAGGGCGGCTCCTCCCTGGGGGCCTTTGCATCTGGGAGTGGAGAATGGGGGCAGCTCATGGGGCTTTCTCCCTTCAGAAATGAAGCCACTTATTCCCAGTAAGGAAGCTGCGTGGCCAGGCTCCGGCGGCGACCCTAGTCCCACTGCACGGCCTTCCTAGTGAGTCTCGGCTCCAGGACCCCTGCTGTGCTTTAGCCCGAGCTGCCCCCACCACAAGCTGGGACCACCCGTGGCCTTCCTGCTCTTGCCCATTTCCTTTCCCCTTCATTCTTTTCTCCTTCCCTGTCTTTTCTTCAGCCTCTTAAAATTTCCACCCACCCCTCCAAGCCCTCCCTCCTAGAAGGCAGGGAATCGGGTCATGTGGGATGGGTCTAGGGACTAAGAGGTCCCTCATGTACTTGGCAGTAGCATTTCCTGATTTGGTGGGGATGAAAGCAGAGGATTAGAAGAGAGAGGTCGGGAGTAAGAAGGGAGTGTTCGAATATGTTTCTAGATGGGAGGAAAGGAAGCCATGTGGTGGGGTGGTATGGAGTGCTCAGGGCTTCTGGAAAGCCAGGGGGATAGAGGAGGGTCTGACAGGGGCAGGAGAGGGGGCTGAGCACACGTGTTCTTTGCTGGAAGGAGCCAGGCTTCACAGTGGGGTGGGGAGCTGTGGCAGGGATCTGGGAGGTGGGTCACAGCTGGCCACTCCCCACCCCCAGGTTCTTGATGCTGTTCTGCCCGTCATGAACAAGGCCTATGGTGGTGAGAAGACTGTGTTCCGGGCCAGGTTTAGCTCCATCACAGACACAGACATCTGTAATGCTATGGCCTGCCTGGGCGAGCCTGACCACAACGAGGCGCTCTCAGTGGATGCTCGCCAGGAACTGGACCTGCGAATCGGCTGTGCATTCACCAGGTGCTGGCCACACCCACGGAGTCCTGGGCACACCCTCACTCTCCCTCAGCCAGAGACCTGCCGCTACTGGTCCCCCTCAGGAGCCCCTAGGCCTCCCAGAGCCAGGATGAGCAACAGGGGATTTCACCAACCCTGAAGAAGGCCGGGCACAGTGGCTCACACCTGTAATCCCTGCACTTTGAGAGGCCAAGATGGGAGGATTGCTTGAAGTTGGCAGTTTGAGACCAGCCTGGGCAGCATAACAAGACCCCATCTCTACAAAAAAAAAATTATTTTTTTGAGACAGAGTCTTGCTCTGTTGCCTAGGCTGGAATGCAGTGGCACAATCTCAGCTCACTGCAATCTCTGCCTCCCAGGCTCAAGAGATCCTCCTACCTGAGCCTTCCACTACAGGTGCTACAGGTATGCACCACTATGCCTGGCTAATTTTTGTGTATTTTGTAGAGACAGGGTTTCACTGTATTGCCCAGGCTGGTCTCAAACTCCTGAGCTCAAGCAATCCGCCCACCTCGGCCTCCCAAAGTGCTGGAATTACAGATGGGAGCCACTGCGCCCAGGTTAAACAAAAATTTATTTTTTTGTTTGTTTGTTTTTTGAGACAGAGTCTCACTCTGTCACCCAGGCTGGAGTGCAGTGGCACAATCTCGGCTCACTGCGACCTCTGCCTCCTGCATTCAAGTGATTCTGATGCCTCAGCCTCCCAACTAGCTGGGATTACAGGCGTGCGCCACCACTCCTGGCTAATTTTTATACTTTCAGTAGAGATGGGGTTTCACCATGTTGGCCAGGCTGGTCTCAAACTCCTGACCTCAGGTGATCTGCCTGCCTCAGCCTCCCAAAGTGCTGGGATTACAGGTATGAGCCACTGTGCCTGTCCAAGCATTTTGTTTTAATTAGCTGGGTGTGGTGGCGTGAGCCTGTAGTCCCAGTTACTTGGGAGGCTGATGTGGGAGGATCACTTGAGCCCAGGAGTTCAAGGCTGCAATGATCTGTGAATCCCCATTAATGCATTCCTGCTGGGTAACACAGCAAGACCCTGGCTCTAAAAAAACCAAAAAGACCTAAAGAAAACTGTTTATTTAGCTGACAGAGATCACCTATGCCCTGCTCGACAAAGTGTGTTTGTCCATGCTTTGGGGGTCCTGAGGAGAGTGTGCAGTAGATAGAATAGAATAGAAGACTCCCTGGCCCGAGACAGTAGAAACCTCTGTCTACTCTCTCACTGGCTCTGTCACCCATGTACACACATGAATCCTCCCTAAGGCTATGCCCACTCTGCTCCCACTGACTTCTAAGCAGGGACACCACCTGGTGCCACATCCCTCACGCACCACCCCTGGCCTTGGGCTGGACTCACATGGGTGGCCATAATAGTGTCTTGAGTGAATCAGTGACCAAAATACCTTTCTCTCCACTCCCTCCAGGTTTCAGACTAAATATTTCCAAGGGAAATACGGTGATTTAGACAGCTCTCTCATCTCCTTTGGGCCATGTCAGACTCCAACCCTGGGATTCTGCGTGGAGAGACATGATAAAATCCAGTCCTTCAAACCAGAGACCTACTGGGTGCTGCAGGCCAAGGTTCCTTGCCTTTCTCTATGCATGCTGGGGCTTTCTGGGTTTGGGGCACGGATTCTGAGAGCCTTCCATCATCATCAGCTGGCAGGCCCCAGGCTGAGGGCAGAAGCGTGGACAGGTATACCTGGAAGTGGTCTGTGGTGCCCAGGGCTGAGGGACCCCAGCCTTCATGGGGATAGTGGGAAGAGACTGGGCCTGTATGTGCTGAATCTGGATAAGGGGGAACGAGTTCAGCTCTGGCAGTGCAGGGTGAGGTCACCCCACATGAATCACAGTGGCTGCAGTGGTCAGGTGCAAGCACTGGACTGAGGCCATTGACTTTCAAACTTTTTAAAATTCCTGGAACCCCTTCTTCAAATAAAAACCTCCACGGAAGCTCACTGTAAGACTTAATACAGCTAGGCACAGTCACTGATGTCTGTAATCCCAGCAGCCTGGGAGGCTGAGGCAAAAGGATTGCTTGAGGCTGGGAGTCCAGGGCTACAGTGAGCTACGATTGTGCCACCGCACTCCAGCCTAGCAACACAGTGAGACCCTGTCTTGGAGCTGCTCTGGCTTGGGACCGCGGTGGTGGCCATACCTACCACTGGCCAGGCACTGGGGATAGGCAGGGGTGGTGTGAGAAGTAGGGGCTCATGTGCTTCTTAAGGACACATCAGCCTCAGCTTCGGGCTGCCTTCCTGAGACTGACTGCCTGGTTTCAGGGCACGGGGTGGAGAGGGCCAGATGTCAGCTTGCGTATCTGCCCGCCTGAACAGGTGCAGCTGTGAGCCATTAGAGCCAGGGCTGTTTTGCTCCCAGACAAGGAACAGCTTCATCTGTCCTGGTTCTTCCTGGCGTTGGGTTCACCTGGAGACTTTTTCTTGTGCGTTCACCCTTTATGCTTTTTCCTGCAGGTTAACACTGACAAAGACAGATCTCTCCTTTTGGACTGGGACCGAGTAAGAGTGTTTGACCGGGAGATTGCACAGATGTTTTTAAACATGACAAAGCTGGAGAAGGAAGCCCAGGTGCGCCTGCTCCACCCACACCTACCACAGTTGCCTTGGGTGAGGGTGGCCCTTGGATGCCTCCTGCTGGAGTAACAGCCTGTGATCCTAGGCCATGTCTTCCTCCCCCTTTCTAAAACACAGACATCTTTTTGGAAAGCCGAAAGGTTACTCCCCCATATACTCCTAAGATATTTCTGCCTGATGCAATAGCCACAGTGTACTGCATGCCCACTCCATACCAAGCACTGTCCACGCCTGTGACCTTGTCAGACCCCTTCCACTCTCCCCTTTCCGCGTGACCCACTAGGCATTACCTCTGTGGCAGGACTCCATCTCACAGAGAGATTCAAGCTAACAACTGTTGAGGGACCTGCGTGCAAATTGATGAACTTGTCCAAGGTCACAGCTAGCAGGGGATAGGCTTGGGATTCCAATTTCAATCAGCTTGCATGTTTTTATGGGATTATGTTTCTTACTCAGGGTTTCCATGAATTGAAAGGACATGCTGCTTGGCTGTTAGGAAAAGGGCGAGGTGACTGGGCTGCACAGGTGGGGCCATATCTGTGGCTATTGAAGTAAACATGCTACAGGTGTGACAGCTACCAGATCCATTGAAACACAGCCTGGCCTACTTAGCCACCTTCTCCTTGTCCTTCTCCGACGTTCCTTGAGTGCCCTGTTGCCTGCCATGCCATCGTCTCAGGCATCTGAGACTTCTAAAGCTGCTCCAGGCTGTCAGCATTGATCACATTCCTGCAAAGACACTGTTACCACCTCCAGGCCTCATGCCAGGGAGCCCAGCTTCACTGCTGCACGTAACAACTGGCCTCTGTGTTACCATCCACATCTGTCGGTCTAGAATGCAGAAGGCATTGCCATGACCAGCCTACTTGGGATCGACAAGGGCAAGGGCCTGGGATTGAGTTGTTTGGATTGTTTTTGCCACAGGCAAAACAAAGAGTTGTCTCTTCCAACAAGTGTTCAGCAGAGGTAGAAAGTGGTAGGACCCCAACCAAGCACAGCTCACGGATACACTCCACTAACCTGTATGGTGTTTACACAAATTCCAGAATAGTTACCAGCACTTAAAAATTATGAGATTCCGGCCGGGCGCGGTGGCTCAAGCCTGTAATCCCAGCACTTTGGGAGGCCGAGGCGGGTGGATCACGAGGTCAGGAGATCGAGACCATCCTGGCTAACATGGTGAAACCCCGTCTCTACTAAAAATACAAAAAAATAGCCGGGCGAGGTGGCGGGCGCCTGTAGTCCCAGCTACTCGGAGGCTGAGGCGGGAGAATGGCGTGAACCCAGGAGGCGGAGCTTGCAGTGAGCCGAGATCGCGCCACTGCACTCCAGCCTGGGCGACACAGTGAGACTCCGTCTCAAAAAAAAAAAAAAATTATGAGATTCCATATGAAAATTCTGCCTTCCAGCTTCTCTTGAAAAAGCAGAAGAGGTAGCAATACTAGCAGGTGCAGGCAGCAGCCTTCCCCACAGCAAGGAGTGGCACTTCCCCTGGGACGGGCCCCACTTGCCATCCCTGTAGCTTGGCGGATGCCGGCTTCTGTAGGATTTCCATCTGCAGCCCTTCTGACTCCTCAATCTTCCAGGTTTTCTCTCACTAGAAAATTCTCCAGAAAAGAATATTCAATCACTTGTGGCCAGGAGTTTGAGACCAGACTAGACAACACAGGGAGACCCTGTCTCTAAAAAAATAATTTAAAAAGTAGTCGGACATGGTGGCACATGCCTGTAATCTAGCACTTTGAGAAGCTGAGGCGAGAGGATTACTTGAGGCCGGGAGTTTATTTAAGACTAGCCTAGGCAACATAGCAAGACCCTGTCTGTACAAGAAATTGAAAAAAAAAAATTGGTCAGACATGATGGGTGTGTGCCTGTGGTTTCAGCTACTCAGGAGGCTGAGGCAGGAGGATCGCTTGACCTAGGAGTTCAAGGCTACAGTAAGCTCTGATGGTGCCACTGCACTCCAGCCTGGGTGACAGAGCAGGACCCTGTCTCTTAAAAAAAAAAAAAAAAAAAGGTTGGTTTGTTTGTTTGTTTTGAGATGGAGTTTTGCTCTGTCACCCAGGCTGGAGTACAATAGCGTGGTCTCAGCTCACTGCAACCTTCACCTCCTGGGTTCAAGCAGTTCTCCTGCCTCAGCCTCACGAGTAGCTTGGATTACAGGCACGTTCCACCATGCCTGTACATTAGCTTGTACATAAAATACAAGCTAATTTTTGTATTTTTAGTAGAGACAGGGTTTCACCATCTTGGTCAGGCTGGTCTCAAACTCCTGACCTCAGGTGATCCGCCCACCTCAGCCTCCCAAAGTGCTGGGATTACAGGCGTGAGCGCCCAGCCAAAATTTTTTTTTTTTTTAATAATTTTCATTCTTTTTCCCTTCCTGGTCCTGAATAAATACTCAATCAAGTCTTTAGACTGTTAGGAAGAATGAGTTGGAGAAACAGGGAGACCAAATGAATGAAACCAGCCCCTTCGTCCACACATCTTGATTCCCTCAATGGTGGTGTCTTCATCCTCCTCCAAATCATTGACTGTCCTGTCTTCCAGGTGGAGGCCACAAGCAGGAAAGAAAAGGCCAAGCAGAGGCCCCTGGCCCTGAACACCGTGGAGATGCTGCGGGTGGCCAGCTCTTCTCTGGGTATGTAGGGACATTTCTTTCAAGTTGCCAGAAGGCATCTTGAGGCAGGTTCATGGAGGCAGGTTCACCCTGGAGCAGCGAGCACCCAGGGATGCAGCGTGGTGCCCGAGGCTTCGAGGGGATCTGAGCCTCATGAGGATTTCACTTCTCCTTAGGTTGTAAAGGTGGTAAAGTTGGTCACCACCTGAGGGGACATCCCGGGTCCCTGAGCAGCTATCCCTGGTGAGGGGAGAAGCTCCAGCCAGATGTCACCTTGAAGGAACTGGTGTGAACATTGCCCCTCAGCCTTATCTCCTCAGCCTTTTCTCCTTGGTAGCAAGGAGGGTGTCTGGAAAGCTGGTGGTCTCTGGCAGCTGTCAGCCCCTAGGCATTGGTGCCTCCCCCCACAGGGAACTATTGGCAGTGTCCTCTCAGAGTGGTGGCTCCAGCGTCCTCAGAGGGCAGCAATGCTGGGTGTGGTTGCTAGCTAAGCACCAGCCTCTGCCGGTCAGGGAGTAGCAGGATGAGCCCCTCTCGGTGGCCCCAAAGTGCTGTGAGGACAAAAACACCCAAGGGCTCAAAATGGGGCTGCGTGGAGCTCTGTCATCAGCCAGCCCTGAGGCATGGTTATGGCTCCGTGGCCAGTGCATGGGGAGTGGTGCTCTGAAGGCCGTGTCTCATCCCCATGGCCATGAGCCCCGTGAGGATGCACTGTGGGGTAGAGTGAGTGGCGTTTCCCATCAGGCCCATCCTGGGTGTAGGATTCAGCCTCAGACAAGGCTGTGTGGCACAGGTGTCCACCCGGCCAGCAGTTCTGCACTCCAGCCATGCCTGCTCAGAGCCACCCTCACCCTCCAGGAGGGGCCGGCCACAATGGGGGAGCCCAAACGGCAAAAACGGGCAGCCCAGTGCACACTCCTCATAGGAGAGGTGGCCTGACAAGTCCCCAGGCCTGGGGCTGTGAGTGATGTCTCACATGCTGGGGGCCAGCCTCACTGCCGGAGCCTTCTCCCCAGGGGGTGCTCGCGCTGCTGGGCACTGCCTGTTCCCTGTGGCACTGCCCTGGCTGACGGACTCTGGAGGCCTGTGGGGTGTCACAGCCACTGTGTCCATAGGCCACAGTGCATAGGCCAGGGCAGGCACCTGGCCGTCCCCACATACCTGGCCCTCTGAGAGCCTCCTGTCTCTTGCAGGCATGGGGCCGCAGCACGCCATGCAGACGGCCGAGCGGCTCTACACGCAAGGCTACATCAGCTACCCACGGACAGAGACCACCCACTACCCTGAGAACTTTGACCTGAAGGGCTCTCTGCGGCAGCAGGCCAACCACCCCTACTGGGCCGACACGGTGAGTAGAGCCAGGCCGGCCCCGGCATGTGTCTGTGTCACTGAGGCCTTGGGACCAGGTCTGGTACTTCAGCCAAACCTAGGCAGGCAGCCGAGCCCTGCCGCAGACTCTGCTCTGTCTTCTCTCCCTCAGGTGAAGCGGTTGTTAGCAGAAGGTATCAACCGCCCGAGGAAAGGCCACGACGCTGGCGACCATCCCCCCATCACCCCCATGAAGTCTGCCACAGAGGCCGAATTAGGTACCGCTCTCACCCCATACGCGGCGTGCTTCCAGGGAGGGAAAGGCGACCTGTGACAGTGAAGGTTGCAGGCCCTGTTGGCAATGTGGGGGCACCTTTAGCCTCTGCCTGCCCTGGCTGTGGGGATGGGGGGCCACCTGGAAGATGAACTCCATTACTGTGGGGCCAGGACAGGAGTGAAGAGGTGGCAGCAGGTGCTGTTGCAGGGAGGCGAGGGGGCAGACACCACGGGGACATGAATGAAACCAAGGCAGAGAGTGGTGGCGTGGGGGAGGGGGTGGTGCACCTCCTACCTCCCAGCTGGCCTAAGGTGGTACCCGTGGTCTGAGTGCCAGGAGAAGGCAAATGAGGAAGGAAAAGCAGTGCAGGTCGAGACAGGGGCCACTTGTGGACAGTCTGAGTTTGAAGCAATGGTGTCATGTCACGAGACAGTGGAAGGACAGGCCAACGCCTGGCACCAGAAGCAGGGGCAGGAGGTCGGGCAGGGTACTGGGAGCTGCAGCCAGAAAGGAACCACTGAGGTATGGAGGCTTGTGTTCCCTTCCTCTGCATTTTCTTTCTTTTTTTTTTCTTTTTTTGAGACAGAGTCTTGCTCTGTCACCCAGGCTGGAGTGCAGTGGCCCGATCTTGGCTCACTGCAACTTCTGCCTCCCAGGTTCAAGCAGTTCACCCTGCCTCAGCCCCCTGAGTAGCTGGGATTACAGGCGCCCACCACCACACCCAGCTAATTTCTTTGTATTTTTAGTAGAGACGGAGTTTCACCATGTTGGCCAGGCTGATCTCAAACTCCTGACCTCAAGTGATCCATCCACTTTAGCCTCCCAGAGTGCTGGGATTACAGGCATGAGCCACCGCGCCCGGCCTTCCTGCACATTTTCTTTCCTCCTTCCCCGGGATTTGCAGCGTGTCCCACACGGCGGCTCTGTAAGCAGGACCTCACTGCTCGAACAAGAGTACTGGGGGCTCCTCACAGCCAGAGCCCCCAGCTGGCTCCCAACTGACTAGCCCTGGTCTATTGCAGGGGGTGACGCATGGCGGCTCTATGAGTACATCACCAGACACTTCATCGCCACGGTCAGCCATGACTGCAAGTACCTGCAGAGCACCATCTCCTTCAGGATTGGGCCCGAGCTCTTCACCTGCTCCGGGAAGACCGTCCTCTCCCCAGGTCACACCGCGGGCCCAGCTTTCCTCCCCGCCTTCACGGGCAGACAAAACAAACATTCTACATCGTGTCTGGGGATGGGAGGCCCAGGGTCTGAGGCCCGGGCCACCCAGGCTGGGGACCCTGAGTGGCGGCGCATGTCTCTCCAGGCTTCACGGAGATCATGCCCTGGCAGAGCGTGCCCTTGGAGGAGAGCCTGCCCACTTGCCAGCGGGGTGACACCTTCCCTGTGGGCGAGGTGAAGATGCTGGAGAAGCAGACGAGCCCGCCCGACTACCTGACAGAGGCTGAGCTCATCACGCTCATGGAGAAGCATGGCATCGGTGGGTGTGCCTGCCCAGGCCCCAGAGCTGGCTCCGACTCCAGTACTCAGGCTTCGAGTCTTCTTACAAAGCTGCCCCGCCACCCCTGTGTGCCCAGCCCAGCACCTGTCCACAGGCTGGTGTCTGGAAACTGGTGACCCAGTGTGTGGCCAGCCAGGCAGGTCCACAGCTGGCATCCCCTCCCGAGGCCTGCATTCAGGACCTGGCCTTCCCTGTGAAGGCCCAGATGTGCCCTCGTGCACTGTGGGATGTGCACACACCAACTAACGCCCACAAGGCTGAAGACTGGCCCAGATGCCAAGTGACTCAGAGAAATCATATTGGCAGTCTCCTGAGTCCACACAGCCAACCTGGTCTGTCCTGAAATCAGGTGACAGGGAAATGAGGTCTAACAGGAGCTGCTTCCCTGGGAGAGAACAGAAATGCCTGTCCCAGGGACAGGGCTCCCCAAAGGGTGACCAGGAAGTTTCCATGCAAAAACGGGCAGCCCAGGGGAGTTTATCAAAGCAAAAGTGTAGTCACCAGTGCACACTCCTCATAGGAGAGGTGGCCTGACAAGTCCCCAGGCCTGGGGCTGTGAGTGATGTCTCACATGCTGGGGGCCAGCCTCACTGCCGGAGCCTTCTCCCCAGGTGGTGCTCGTGCTGCTGGGCACTGCCTGTTCCCTGTGGCACTGCCCTGGCTGATGGGCTCTGGAGGCCTGTGGGATGTCACAGCCACTGTGTCCAGGCTCTGCTCCAGCAGGTGGACTCTCAGGGAGTGTCTCTCCCCAGGCTGGGGTCCTGGTGACCATGGCGACCTTGGCGGGAGAGCAGAGCTCTGGACTTGCTCCTCTCGGGTCCAGGACACTTGCCAGGGTCCTGAAATAGCCCTCAACCCACTGTGGAGTGTGGGCTCTGCTCCCCTGCGTCCTCTGCCCTCTCCCATTGATGGGACACTGGCTCCTGGCAGCCCTGTGCTAGCCAGTGAGCCAGACCCAATCAGCAATACAATTTTGTGACAGTGAAGAGGGCTCTGGTGTTACCTTCGCAACAGGAGAGTGGTCAGGGTGGCCCTGTGACTGAGCCCCCAGGAGTGTGTAAAAAGGGCCTGACCAGAGCCACTGCAGAGGAGCCCACACCACACGTCATGGCGCCTGGCAGACTTGGGGTGGTAACGGCACACACCACCCACAGCCTGCCACACTGGGTGCAGAACTGGCCTCGTGCCAAGAGCCATGGGCCCTCAGCAGGCTCCCTAGCCCCTGAAGGCCAGTTGCTTCCCATGTGAGATTCTCTCTGAGCTACTTTGGGAAGGTGTGTGTCACCTGCCCATGCTGGTGAGCTTGTGGGGAGCCTGAGCCTCCTTTCAGCCCCTCTGACTGGCACCTGCCATAGTCAGAACGCCTCAGCCTCTGCTGCGCCCCTCTGCCAGGAGAGTTCCTCTGGGTGAGAGAGTGGAATCCTGGGGACTGGGAGCCTGCCCTGGGGATCGTGACGGGCATTGCAGAGAGGGAGGAGGTGGGAAACAGGAAGTGGGCAGAACTGTCCAGGTTTAGGGGAGGGCAGCTCTGCAGTGAGCTTGTAAGCACCTCCGTGTTCTGGTGGAATGGGGCTCTGGCTCCGGGAGCAGGTGGGTGCCACAGGATCCAGGCAGGAGAAGCCATAGAAGTCACATTTACCAGGCACAGAATAAGCGCTGTGACCTCGGAGAGTTCCTTAACCTCTGAGCCTGTCGTCTCTGCCGCAAAGCAGGAGTAGGCACCCCGTGCAGGGAGGGCTGCCTTTGTGTTCTCAAGGCAGAACATGAAATGCATGCAGTTGGTGCCCAGCATAGTGCAGGGGGTGCTCAGGGCACAGCCCTCCCTCCTGTGGCCCAGAAGCAGTGAGAGGGCCTGAGCACCAGCAGCCCCGTGACAGGTGCTACAGCACGTGGTTCAATGGGGCATGTCCAAGGCAGGCCAGGAACCCTGGGGCCTTGTACATTGCAGGCACAGATGCCAGCATCCCTGTGCATATCAACAACATCTGCCAGCGCAACTACGTCACCGTGGAGAGCGGGCGCCGGCTCAAGCCCACCAACCTCGGCATCGTCCTGGTGCACGGCTACTACAAGATTGGTGAGTTCCTCAGTCCTGCCTCCAGGGCCCACAGAAGCTCCCTGACTTCTCCCTGGGCGTCAGCTCTGCTGCCTGCTCCAGACAGGCCCCTGCCCTGCAGTGATCCCCCAGCCCCACACACACTCCCTCAATACCCCCAGGACCTGCCCAGAGCAGGAGCTCAGTGTGTTTGAAGGCTGAACAGACGTGTGAGGGAACCAAAAGGGGAGGCAAAGGTGCCTCAGCACTGTTCCCTGGAGGTTCCCCAGGGGCCAAGGGGAGAGGGAAGAACACAGAACTGGCCCGAGGGCGGCCTGGAGCTCATTTGTGATGTGGTTCTAGCCACAGGACGTCCCTGGCCACTCTGCCTGAGATTTCCAGGTGGAAAATCAGGAAAGGTCTGGGGTCATAAGAGCCAGCCTGGTACCATCTGAGGCCTTGGACTGGTGGGCAGGGCAGAGGCCAGGAGGATGGGCCAGAGCGGGAGAGGTGAACAGGGCAGTATCCCTGCCTGGGAGGGGGTGGCATGGCCCTGGGTGTGAGTGCTCAGGGCAACATCTGCCCCCTGCCCACTTGCAGATGCAGAGCTGGTGCTCCCCACCATCCGCAGTGCAGTGGAGAAGCAGCTGAACCTGATCGCCCAGGGCAAGGCCGACTACCGCCAGGTCCTGGGCCACACCCTGGACGTGTTCAAGAGGAAGTTCCACTACTTTGTCGACTCCATTGCCGGTAGAGTCTGCCTCCAGCCTGCCCCTCACCAGCGGGGTGTCTCTGTCAGTGCTACCAATACCTGGGGACCTAGGTCCCCACATGGGACCAGCTCCCAGATCTGGGCTCCATAGGCGAGGGCAGTGACACCTCCTGGCTGGGTTGAAAGAGCAGGTGCAGGAACACCATACACGGTCGGGAGCATGCGCCCCTGACACACGGGGCAGTAGAAACCACTACCTATAGGGACCCTTTCATACTCGGAGCCTTCTGCTGGAGGCTGGGAGGGAGATGACTCCTGCACTCTGCTTGCCCGCAGGCATGGATGAGTTAATGGAGGTGTCTTTCTCGCCGCTGGCGGCCACAGGCAAGCCCCTCTCACGCTGTGGGAAGTGCCACCGCTTCATGAAGTACATCCAGGTAGGTGCAGGGAACACTAACTCAGGCAAGCTTCCTCACCCCTGTAGGCCTCAGCTTTATCGCTGGTCATGCAGGAATCATGTTCTTTGTCCTGGTTGTCACAGAAGAATGAGCATAAAGCAGCCTTGCCAAAAAATATCCAGTGTCCCCATGTCCCCTAGAACACACAGCCATTAGGCCACGCAAACACACGTGGTTCGTTTTTCCCGAACACCATGCCATTTGCCATCATGGGCATTAACGTACGCACAGAGATTTTAGAACTGCCTTTATCTGCACACATGGAGCAAGGGCCGGAGACTCATGCTCCTTGCCTGGCAGTGTGTCACGGGTTCTGCATGACAGGTTACATATTTTGTATTATGAGAGGAGTGGGGGTGGTGGCCCCAGTGACCCTCACGCCCCCTGCCTGGCATTGCCGCAGGCCAAGCCAAGCCGCCTGCACTGCTCACACTGCGATGAGACCTACACACTGCCCCAGAACGGCACCATCAAGCTCTACAAGGAGCTCCGCTGCCCTCTGGATGACTTCGAGCTGGTCCTGTGGTCATCAGGCTCTCGGGGCAAGAGCTACCCACTGTGCCCCTACTGCTACAACCACCCACCCTTCCGAGACATGAAGAAAGGTGAGTGCGGCCGCTCCCTCCTGCCCATGGGTAACAGCAGTCTCTGTTCAGTGCCAACCGCTGCCTTGCACCAGGATGGACTCTGAGGGGACCCCTCACCCTGGCCTTTCCTGTACTCATTGGCACTGAGACGAGAGACCCTGGATGTAGCTGGGGCACTGGTCAGGCCTCAGGCAATGCTGCCACCCCCTCTCTGTGTCAGAATTGAGCAGGCAACCCTAGTCCACCCTCAGGACCTGGGCACAGGTGTGCAGTGCTCCCTCTGGAGCTGAGTGAGCAAAAGGATGGAACAGTCGGGGGACCCACCCGGTGAGCAGGCACCCCCAGTCAGCGTCCACCACTGTCCTCCATCCTCATCCTCATCCTCATTACTGGAGGAGGGAGTGCATGTGTCCAGGCAGGCAGGACAGAGAGCACCAAGCCGGACCAGGAACCAGCAGGAGTGAGGTGTCTGCCCACGTTCACCATGTGCTCTGCAGAGAGCCCCCTCAGGCCTCAGTCTGCACCCATGCTTCTGGGAAAGTGAGACCCCATGCCCGCTCTCCTCCTGCCTCCAGAGCAGCTGACAGGGTAGTCCCATGTGGCCCAGTGACACGAGGGTCATGTGGCATTACCAGTAACGAGCTGTGGCAGCAAAGCAAAGCGGGGATGGAGTCGACAGAAACCCACTGGGATGGCGCCAGCAAGGGGCCTTGAAAGTTGAGAAGGTTTCAGATAAGCAAAAAACAGGGGTACTGGCAACCAGGAGCCAAAGCATGAGCGAGGCTGTCCCCAAGAGCGAGGCCAAGAAGAGTTCTTTCTGCTGGGACAAAGGATCTAGGAGCTTGAGGCATTGGGAGCAGGCCAGAGAGGGCAGGTGGGCACAGTGGGCATGCCTTTACGGGGCTCCCCTCTCCCACCAGGCATGGGCTGCAACGAGTGTACGCACCCCTCCTGCCAGCACTCGCTGAGCATGTTGGGCATCGGCCAGTGCGTGGAATGCGAGAGCGGCGTGCTGGTGCTGGACCCCACCTCGGGCCCCAAGTGGAAGGTGGCCTGCAACAAGTGCAGCGTAGTAGCGCACTGCTTCGAGAACGCCCACCGCGTGCGGGTGTCCGCCGACACCTGCAGTGTCTGTGAGGCCGCCTTGCTTGACGTGGACTTCAACAAGGCCAAGTCCCCACTCCCGGGCGACGAGACGCAGCACATGGGCTGTGTCTTCTGTGACCCCGTCTTCCAGGAGCTGGTGGAGCTGAAGCATGCGGCCTCCTGCCACCCCATGCACCGCGGCGGGCCAGGGAGAAGGCAGGGTCGAGGGCGGGGCCGGGCCAGGAGGCCCCCTGGGAAGCCCAACCCCAGACGGCCCAAGGACAAGATGTCAGCCCTGGCCGCCTACTTCGTATGATGGCCCTGTCCTCCCTCACCCAGGCTGCAGTGCTATGCAGACACCTCATGGCACTTCAGACTATTAAAATGCATTTTACCTTCTCCAGAGCTGGGGCCTCTTTGCTGGTGCAGCGACGTCAGAGGGTTACCGTGTCTCTGGGCACCTGTGGGGCCCTCTTTCCCTCTCCGAAACCCAATACATCTCCCTTCAGCCTGCACACATGTGCCCTGAGTGCTCCCTGCTATTCCTACACCCTGGCAGTACGGGCAGGGATGCCCCAACCCTGGAGCCCTGGGGAGTAGACCCAGTTTGCACTCACACCCCATCTCAATCCGTGCTGCTGACGGTAGCTGTGTGCACAAGCAGTGGCCCTGATGCCTTAAGGAAGGAGGCCTTGACAGCCATGGCTCCGGCAGGAGAGGAGTGTAGTGGAGCAGGCGGGGCTGGGAAACCCCCTCCCTGGATCTGGCTCATGAATCCCCTTGGTCTTCGCTTCAGCCCCCTGCTCAGGGCTACCCTCTTGATCCCACGCTTCTCCATCCCCTGCTCTCATCTCTGAGAAGCCCTGTACGTGGTGCCCGTGTGCGTCTGGCAGCTTCCTGGGGCCTGTTGCAATTCCTATTCTCACAACAAGCCCTTATTGTCTTAGAGGCAGCTGGGTGCCCCATGGAACCCATTCACATACCAGGTTTAGAAAATACCCTGTAGGCCAGACTGCCCTGTGGTGCCAGGTGCTGGTGGCAGCTGCGCTCTGACCTCAGTGCCTTCTTGTGCTTCCCTCCCCAAGCACCCGAGGAGAGACACCTGTGCGGGGTCCACTGTGTGTTGGAAACTCCCTCCACACTCCACCCGTGCCTCATTGAGTGGTGACAGGAGCTCAGCAAAACAGCGTTCCAGACTGTTCAGTGGGACCTTTCTTTGAGGGGCAGGTCAGGAATGTTTCGGACTCAGACCCCGCCCCCAACTCAGTAGTAGATTCCCAGGCCACACCAGGATGTATATGAGAGCTCCTGTAAAGAAACCCAGAGCCCGCCCAGCGTGCCCCACCTGGACCCCCTTCCTGGAGGCCCTCACAGGTTAACATGGGGGTTCCCTGGAACGCAGTTTGGAGAGCTACTGGAAGCTGAATGAAAATACGCAGAGACATGGGGAACCACATAATGGGTCCTGGGATGTGTCTGACAGGTACAGGCTTCAGGAAGGAGGGGGTGCTCTCAGAGCTTCTGCCCCCTCCCACCCACTCTGGTCCGATTCTGGGGCCCTAGCAAGGCCACACCTGTTACGTCCCCAGTGCAGGGCTGTGACTGCTCTTCCACCCACAAGGCCCAGTGGACCTGGAGCCTTCTCTGCAGAAGGTTTTAGGACCTCCAGGACCCTTAGGTTACAGGGCTAATTCAGGCTTACAGGAGCGGAGATGGTTCTTAGGCCTTAAACCCAGACCACCCAGTCCTTCCTTACTATGCTTCTGCACTGCGATTTCAGCCAGAGGCGGGCTAATCACAAAGTGTTCCTTTATTTTCCTCTGCAGTTGTCCCTTGTACATGACCCTCCAAGGCCCTTGGCGTCCGCAGCTTGATTCTGCACTCCGAGTCCATTCACCTTCTCCCATCCGGTAGCATCCAACCCTGCTGCTACTGCTGCCAACCTGGCCTTGAGAGCAATGAGGACAAGGAAGGGACAAGGCCCCTTTTAGGCCAGAACTGCCTTCAGATCAGCCACGCTCCATGGGACTGTACCTCTGCCCTGGAGGCTGGAGAGGTCAGTGGCTGCAGACTGGCTCAAGGAGCCCCTGGCCCTGCCCACCTAGCCAGGGGTGCAGCCTTGCCAGAGAAGCAGAGAAGCGTCTGTGGCTGGGTGGGTGATATTGAAAGATTCCTTTCACCAGGGTGGAAGCCAGGAGCTGAGGCGTGATGGAATGCGGACAGTGAGGCATTGACGGCGCCACAAGGCAGGAGTCATCTCCAGACACGTCCTTGGCCCATAGGGACAAGCTCCTGGTGGTGCCTCACTTTGCTGTCCTCTCTAAGCCGCAGATCTCAAATGGAATCAGTGCTCAAGAGTCTAGTATGCCCCCTCTGAGGATGCCTGCGGGAATATCAGCTTTTACTGCACTTTACCGTGTGGGAGGGCCTGCCCCACGCACCACCTCACCTGTGCTGCGCTTCTCAAACTTCACCCCACAGCCATTCTGTTGTAGGTGATCTCAGGGGCAGTTTTGAGAAACAGTGGCCCAGGGTCTCACAACAGCCCTCTGAGATAGGTTGGTTGCTATTGTCCCCATTTTTTCTGATCAAGAAACTGAGGCTCAGGTGAGCTAAGGAATGTACCCAGGGCCACCGTTTATAAGAAGTAGCCTCAAGCCTTGCTCATGGTTACTGCCCTGACAGGGATCTAGGAAGGAGTGAGCAGGAGAGTGGGATGAGGCAGAACTCTCCGTCCCAGCCCTGCTGTCTCTGCCCAGACACCTCTTGCCTTGCAGATCCAACCCCACCCCAGATGGTTTCCTTTCCAATCACCCAGCTGCTAGTTCTCCAGGTTACTGGTCCCACTCCAGGTTGCTCCTGTTAGAGAAGCATCCCAGAGACATTCATTCCTGGCAAGGACACAGGCCTGTGGACCTGAAGGCCAGGTGGGCAGGGCCACAGAAGATCTGGGCGTCCCATCCTCCATTTAAAAAATTATACTTTACAACTGCATTAGTATAAAGATGAATATATTAATATATATTAAAACCTTTTTTTTTTTTTTACTTAAAGGTTTCTTTCTTCTGCCTTTAAAATATTTTGGCCAGGTGTGATGGTTCACACCAATAATCCCAGCACTTGGGGAGGCTGAGGCAGGAGAATCACTTGAACCCAAGAGTTCAAGACCAGCCTGGGCAACATAGTGAGACCCCATCTCTACAAAAATTTTTTAGTCAGCTGGGCGTGGTGGTGCTTGCCTGTGGTCCCAGACACTAGGAAGGCTGAGGCAGGAAGGGAGGCTCGCTTGAGCCCGGGAGTTTGAGGCTGCAGTGAGCTATGATCATGCCACTGCACTCCAGTGTGGGCATCAGAGAAGGAGCTTGTCTCTAAAAAGAGAGAAAAAGAGTATTTCCATGAGCCTCTGTGTTGGCAGAAGAATGACCCTTCAGAGATGTTCATGTGCTATACCTGTGCCTGTGTTAGATTACATGGCAGACCAGGCATGGTGGCTCACACCTGTAATCCCAGCACTTTGGGAGGTCGAGGCAGGCAGATCATTTGAGGTCAGGAGTTTGAGACCAGCCTGACCAACATGGTGAAACCCTGTCTCTACTAAAAGTACAAAAAATTTAGCCGGGTGTGGTGGCGCACGCCTGTAGTCCCAGCTACTCAGGAGGCTGAGGCAGGAGAATTGCTTGAACCCAGGAGGCGGAGGTTGCAGTGAGCCGAGGTCATGCCACTGCAGTACAGCCTGGGTGACAGGGTGAGACTCTGTCTCCAAAAAAAATTACGGGGAAAAGGGGAATTAAGGTTGCTGATCAACTGATTTAAAGTAGAGAGATGATCCTGGATTATCTGGGTGGCCCCAGTGGCATCTGGAGGGTCTTTAGAAGTAGCAGAAGGAAGCAGAGGAGGGAACCAGAGGTGGCAGTGTGAGAAAGGCTCAACTGGCCATTGCTGGCTTCGAGGCTGGAGGAAGGGGCCCCAGCCAAAGTATGCGGGGAGCCCCTGGGAGCTGGAAAACGCAGGGGAACAGTTTCTCTCCTAGAATCCTCAGACAGGAACGCATTCTGCCGACTCATGGATCTTCACCCACTGGGACTAAGTGGACTTCTGACCTCCAGAATGGAAAGATAAAAGCCTTAAGGTTTGTGGAAACAAACAACTCACAATAGGCCGGGGACTGTGCTCCCTTCCCTGACGGATGAGCCTGCCTAGGCAGTCTGGATTTGCATCCCTGCTGTCATGTACCAGCTGTTGACGGCACAAGTTGCTTCATTTCTGGGCGCTGTGACCTAGGGATTGCTTTCCCCATCCAGCCGCCCACCCAAAGCTGCAGAAGAGAAGCAAGAGGCCGGTGACTGGGGCGGCTCCGGAGCCCAGGTGGAGCCGCAGTTCGCCTACCACTAAAGGGCCGCAGTCACGGTCCGCGTAGCCGCCAGGGGGCAGCAGAGGTCCGGCCCCGCCAGCTTGGAGTCCCGATTGCGCCTGCGCGGCGCCCGCAGCGGCCGGGGACGGGAAGTGGGCGGGGCCGACCGGCAGCAGCTTGCTGGACGCGGAGCGGCGAGGAGACTGCTGAGGCCCGCGGAGACCTGGGGTGAGGCGGCCGGGGGAACGGGATTAGAGGGCTGACGGGGCTGGGACGAGGGTCAGGCGAGCGCCCAAGGCGCACAGGGGTGAAATGGGACCGAGGAACCGGAGGGATGGAATCAGAGGGCTGGGGAGGCAAGGAGGCCGAGACGAGGCTCACATGGGGGCCCCCAAACGGTGCGGGGGTGCAATGCGGGGATCCGAGGAGCAAGAGGGGCCGCTGCGGACCTGAGGAATCCGAGGCTGGGAGTTGGGGGGCTGGCGAGCCAAGAGGGCAGAACTGGGGGGCCGGCGGGGGTGTGACCGAGCCGAGGGCCTGGTAGGGACCGAGGGCTATGAGACAGAATGGGGTGCTGAGGGGGGACGCGCCCCATTTTCCGAGATTTGGCCTCTCCCCACCCCCCAGGAGCCTCTAGGCCGGCACGTTGCCCCATATGCCCCCAGTCCCTCCACCTTCAGGGGCCCAGTCTCTGCCTGAGGGCCCCCTTCCCCGCGGCCTCCCGAGCGTCTGTGAAGCGAGCGTCAGCTGCACAAGTGCTTGGGCTGCAGCGGCTTCAGCCACAGGTCTGTGAGCCAGAGCCTCAGGCGCGGAGGCCGGGCACACTGCCGCTGGGTTCGGTCAGGCAAGCCCCTGAACCTGTCTGCAACAGGAAGAACTGGCTCCGACTGCAGGGATTTCAGCACAGGGCTTGACACACGGTGAGGTCCACTGCATGGTGGCGGGCTCCTTCGAAGCCTTCCACGCTGCGGGACAGAGTCACACATGTCGTGGTGGCATTCCCCGGGACAAGTTCCCTGGGCCCAGATGAGCTCTCACCACGGGGGATAGAAAGTGGGGCCGGCCAGCACTCTGAGGCCATCTCCAGTCTCTTCTGTTGTCAAATTTCGCTCTTTTCCTCCTGCACGCGAGGTGGAAGTACCAAAGGCACCTGGCATCCAGAGACCTTGATTGAGTTCGCTTTGCCCTTTCCACCTGTGTGAGACCTTAAATGGGTGCTTGCCCTTCTAGAACCTATTTCTTCGTCTGCAGTGTAGCCTGACAGTATGTACTTCTCAGCGTAGTTGTAAGAGGTAAACAAAATGAATGCCTTTCTGAAAGCCATGAACCTCTACACAAGTTCATTTGTGGAATTCCTTTGAGATACCGCCTGAAGGCCGGGCGCGGTGGCTTATACCTGTAATCCCAGCACTTTGGGAGGCGGAGGCAGGCGTATCACCTGAGGTCAAGTGTTCCAGACCAGTGTGGCAAAACCCCATCTCTACTAAAAATACAAAAATTAGCCACGCATGGTGGCAGGTGCCTGTAATCCTAGCTACTCAGGAGGCTGAGGCAGGAGAATTGCTTGAACCCGGGAGGCGGAGGTTGCGGTGAGCCAAGATCCCACCATTGCACTCCAGCCTGGGCAATAAGAGCGAAACTCCCTCTCAAAAAAAAAAAAAAAAAAAAGGATACCACCTGAAGCCAACCGAGTCTTTTAAGACCCGGCACTGCTGCCCACTGCACCCTTCAGAGTGATGTAGCTTCCTCAGCCCATGCCACCCACCAGTCACTCTTCCCTCTGCCATCACACTTATACCACCTGCTGTACACAAAGGGCCATTGTGGGCTTTCTGACCGCAGGAAGCTTACAGTCTATCAAGAAAGTCAGGCCTGTAAAAAGTGGTCATTGCACAACAGTGTGACTGTGCTTAATGCCATGGAACTGTACACTTACAAGTGGTTAAAAGGATACATGGTATGTATATTTTACAACAAAAAATTTATATATGTAGGAAAACATCTAGAAGGATTTACATCTAACTAGTATCAGTAGTTATGAATAAAGGAGTAAGAATCTGCTTTGGTAGAAAGAGAAAGTTGGCCAGGCGTGGTGGGTCATACCTGTAATCACAGCATTTTCGGAGGCTGAGGTGGGCAGATCACCTGAGGTCAGGAGTTCGAGACTAGCCTGGCCAACATGGTGAAACCCCATCTCTACTAAAAATACAAAAATAAATTAGCCGGGCGTGGTTGCAGGTGCCTGTAATCCCAGCTACTAGGGAGGCTGAGGCAGGAGAATCGCTTCAACCTGGGAGGCGGAGCTTGCAGTGAGTGGAGATTGCGCCACTGCACTCCAGCCTGGGCGGCAGAGCAAGACTGTCTCCAAAAAAAAAAAAAAAAAAAAAACAGTTAACAGTGAATATGATAGTTTTGTTACACCATAGTGATGCAGTTTCCTTTTCTAAGGATTACTGGTTGTTGTTTTTTTTTCATTACCCCGGTTCTGCAGTTAAGCAAGACTTAAGTATTTTTTCTGTGTTCCCTAAAAAACTGGTTGTTAAACCCTGCATTCGTTAAGCTTAGGAGTCAAAACTAATGCACTAGAGGAAAATAAATATTTTAAATTTCATAAAAAGAAAACTTTTTACAAGTCAGATGTGAGCAAAAGTGCCATAGAGACATGAGAGAGAGCATGCTGGATCCAAAGGTGTGGAGATTTCAGCAAAGCCTGGAAGGATCCGAGAGATATCAGGAGGCAAAACGGAAGGAGGACACCACAAAACAAGGAGGGGAGGGGCTGCCCTAGGGTCAGGGGGACACAGAAATGGAAGGAGGAGCCATGAGAGAGCCAAAGCCCAGAGTTGGTGGCCAATGAGGGACAGGTCAGGGAAAGAAGGAGTCAGAATGACTTCCCGGGTGTCTTCACAGTTAGGGCCCAGGTTCTCCGGCATGAACCCCACCCTGGGACTTTGGGCAAGTTCCTTAGCTCTTCTGCTACAGCCTGCCCTGTGAAGTGGGGATAACCACAAGAGGTTGTTGGGAGGCTAAAAACCATCCCAGGAAGAGTGCTCGGAGCAGGGGTGGATGGCAGCTGGCAGCACCGTCAGCCCCACCCCTGCAGCTGCTGCCCAATGAGTTTGCTTTGCCATTTCCCACCTGTGTGAGACCTTCAATAGGTTCTTGGAGGGTGAGCACCCATTTGGTGTGCAGAGGGGCCCTGATCCAGGAGGAACCAGCTGCCAGTTGCATTTGGCCAGACTGGTCCAGGCAGGCAGCACTGGGAGGCAGGAGTCCATTGTCCCTCCCATGCCCACCCCAGACTCTTGGTGACTTGCACAGGCTCATGCACACATCCCTCTCACTCCGAATCTTTCACTGGTGTGCCCTGGTCAGGAAAGCCTGGCACCAGGCCCTGCCACCTCTGGTGCTCTCCCTGCCCTGACTCCTCCCTGCGGCTTGCCACCGGCCTCCACGCCAATCCTGATGCTGTCTCCTCCAGTTGATCCCTCAAAGAACCACGGCACTGTCCCCTACCCCTCCTGGCACTCCCAGGGCTGCCTCTGGTTTCCCTTGGGTGAGGAATTTCTCCTTCCTGCCGGATGTCCCTGGTGTACCTCAGATTCAGGAGCTTATGGGGAAAAGGAAATGATTCCTGTCCCTTTCGGCTTCTGGGCTCCAGGGAGGGAAAGCTGTGTCCTGGTTTCTCTCCTCACCCCTTGCCTTAGGTTGGTGATGCAGAAACAAGGGCGCTTGGTCCCCAGCAAGCAAGATGGCCCTGGGCACCCTGCCTTTCTAACAAGGGCAGGCAATTGGCACAGGCCCTGAGAGTAAGCCAGCCCGTCCCCTCTACAGATGCAGACAGAGCTTCGCACAAGGCATCATGACATCCCCTGAGACCTCACTTAGCACGCATGGCACAGGCACCATTGAGGCCTGTGCGGGTAGCGGGCACAAGGCACAGGGAGAGCAGCAGGTGGCCACAGTGAATCAGGGTCTGCAGTGCAGACAGGAAGGGCCCCCCTCCCTGAGGGAACAGGCTGATTGTGGGGAGGAGCTCCCGGCACAGGAAAGAGTACCCCAAGGTCAGGAGGCAAGAAGGAGGCATCTGCATCCCAAAATGTCCAGCAGACGTCACCAGCAAGTGGGGTGAAAGTGAAGGGTCTTGAATTCTGCCCTTGACCGTGGGGCTTTACACTGTGGGCAGGGGTTTCTCCAGGGGGGCCCTCTGTGTGCTATAGCAGGAAGCATGCTGTCCTCTCACTTGGATCCTAATCATAAATTCACATGAGCACATTTTGTGGTGAGATGACAGAGCGTCCAGATCACTTGGAATTGCAAGGGAGTGGGCGGAGGCCCCAGGCACTGGCAGTTACTGGGGGCAGCTCTGCATTGTTCACATTTCTCACCCAGAAGCTCCAGGGGGTCAGGGCAGTGCCAGGCAGAAGAGGGGCCCTTGGCCGCTTTCACTGCTTGAGGGCAGCCAAGCTTGCTGGGAAATTCACGCCATCTTCGAATGCCTTGCAGCTCTGCTGGGGCATGGCTGGCAGGCCTTGCCGCCTCCTCATTGACCCACTAGGGCTCCCAGCCTCTGCTTATTTCTCCAGCTCACAAAGTCTTCCCTTTGTGGTTTGAATGTCAGTGTCCCTCCTCCTCTCAGAGTGATTTTTCCTTATTTGTTTTGTGTTCTTTTTTTTTTCTTTTTTGGTAGAGATGGGGGGTGGGGGGTGGCAGTCTCACTATGTTGCCCAGGCTGGTCTTGAACTCCTGGCCTCAAGCACTCCTGCCTCACCCAAAGCGCTGAGATACAGACCTGAGCCACAGCGCCTCACCAATTGTTTTATGTTCTTTATCTTTTTACCTGCTTGCCTTTTGTAACCTGGGCTACATTAAATTTACTCCTTGTGAGTAAATGTGAACCCTAACAATGAATTCAGTCTATCCCCAGAACCTTCAGTAGCAAGCATCCCTATTTCTACATTATTTGTATGTGTCTACTTAAATTACCTTTCAATTCCTGCCTCTAAAAGAAGAGAAGGGTTTTGTGTTTTGTTAATTTACCACCCTTCACCCCTTGCATTCCAAATCCTTCATTGATCAGACTTGATGCTGGGATCTTTCGCTCTGCCCGCCCCATTTTCTTTTGTGTTTTTTATCTTTAGGCTTCCAGAAGGCTTGTTTCAAGTTAGCAATTCCTGATAAGGACAGCCCTTTTGTGGGCTGTGAGCTCCCTGCATCTCTTACTTCCCACTCTCTGCATCCTGCACCTCAGGCCCCTGTCGCAGCCGTCCTTTTAGCAAAGTTTGTAGGCAGAGTCTGTGGCTATTCTAAGACTGATGATTCTAGAAGATTCTCCTTGCCTCCTTCATTCAGTTTTCAGAACATGGAAGTCCTCATGGAGGTGATGGGCTGTGAAACCGTTCCCCAAATTCTCCACCCTAGAATTTGGGGTGTTCCTCAGTCTCATGTCCATTTGTCACCATAGAAGAACGCAGTTTTCCTCCCCAGCTTAGTAACTGTGTAGGATTTCTTTTTTACTTTTTTCTGTATTCAGTCTCATCCACTACTGCGTAGGACTCGCTGAAGAAAGTTTTTTCCCAGCCTGCCTGTTAGACAAAGCCCAAAGTGGAGTCCCCACTGTGGGAGGGTTTGGAGGGGTCAGGCACCCGAGGGGAAGGGGGCAGGAGAGAGAAGGGTCTATGCTGAGCGGGTGCTGGCAGGGAGGCCCAGGTGTGGGACCTGGAGGTGAATCCCCGGGACGATGCAAAGAACATGGAGGGGGGGTGCTCGAGAACTGTTTGGGTATAGGCCAGGCAGGCAGGCTGGGGAGGCAACTGTGGAGATTCTGAGTTGGGAGAGAAGAAGAGCCAGAGCCAACCTGCAAGGAGGCTCTGAGGCACCATATGCCTCTTTCCGGTGAGAGAGAAGCAGGTGAGGGAGTGAAGGCACAGGCTTTGGGATCCCTCTTCAGCCCTGTCTTCCTTCCTGACACCTCAAGCAAGGGACTACCCCTCTCCAAACCTTGAGGTTCTCGTCTGTGAAATGGGGGCTTGTCCTGGCTCTTGGGGTGTTAGGGGCAACTCACAGGACTGGTCAGCTCTGGGCATTCCTAAGGACTTAGAGAGGAAGAGCCCACATGCCCCACAGTGGGGTCAGCGCCTGGAACTGTCCACAGTGCCCCTGTTCCAGCCAGGGCTTAGCAGGCCTGAGCCATTCTAGGCTCACAATTCCCTCCTCCTATTAGAGAGCATTGAATAGGCTCGATGGTGTCCCAGAGCACCTCCTGTCTGTCCCAGGTTAACCCTCTGCTTCTCTTGGGTGGCCCCAGCAGCCCCTGGGGATCCCTTCCTGCTCCCACTCTGGCCTGTCTCCAAAATAGCCCTGGGCCGGCCTCCTGCATCTTGGCTCTTGTCTTTCCTCCCCTGAACGCTGCTAGAGCCCCAGCAGGTGTCCCTCCTACCATCTGGTCACATCCAGGCTCACAGACCTGGTGGCTTCACTCCCTCACCTCAGAGCCCTGCTGGCTTCTCGGGACCCGCGATCAGGTTGAACCCCCTCACCTGCCTCAGTGCCTGGCCTCAGCATCCCTGTGCTGCTCGTCTCTGGCCATGCTGGCCACCTTCTGCCAGAAGCAGTCTTCCTCCTCTTGTCACTTCTCCTTGACAACGTCCACCCAGGTGCTGCTCCTGGCACCATCTCCTGAGACCGGATCTCTGGATGCCCACAAGTCCCCATCTGGATTCATGTCAGGACAGCGGCCAGGGTTGTCCCACCACTTACTAGTGGCCCTGAACCGTGAGGCCATGTACCTGCTACGTGGTGCTTGCAGTTGGGCACCTTCATTGCTGGTGCCGTGACCCCTTGATTCTGCTGACTCTGACATTTCTCCCCAGGGTGAAGCCTGGAGACCCTCTTGCCCTGGCCCAGCTGCAGGCCCCCGGGATGCTCTGGGCATGTCCTCTGGAGCCCCACAGAAGAGCAGCCAGATGGCCAGTGGAGCTGAGGAGACCCCAGGTTTCCTGGACATGCTCCTTCAAGACTTCCCAGCCCCACTGAACCCAGAGGACCCTCTGCCATGGAAGGCCCCGGGAATGATGCTCAGCCAGGAGGAGGTAGAGGGCGAGCTGGCTGAGTTGGCCATGGGCTTTCTGGGCAGCAGGTAAGCCTTTGCAACCCCAAAGGGGACAGGGAGCGAGGGCGCGGCGCCAGGGCCTACCAGGGATGTGGTGGCTGTTCCCCCACACGTCCAGCCCCACATGGGGATCCGCAGCCCCAGATCCCTATGGCAGCACCGTGTGGACTTCCTGTGGCTGCTATGGCAAAGCACCACACACTGGGCACTCAAAGCAGCCGAAGCTCATTCTTTCACAGGGCCGGAGGCCAGAGTCCAAGATCAAGGTGGTGGCTGTGCCATGCTCTCTCAAAGGCTGTAGGGAAGAGTCTGCTCCAGGCCTTTCTGTTAGTGCCTGGCCTTGACTTCCTGGAGGTCCTTGGCTTGTAGACTCATTCCTCCTAGCTGACCTTCTTTCATGCAGCATCTCCCTGTGTGCCTTCACACCTCCCCACTCCACCTGCTGTGTGTCTGTGGCTCCTCCTCTTGTAAGGACATGGGCATTTTGGACCAGGGGCTGCTCTCTTACAGTGTGACCTCATCTGTATTTCTTTTCGTGGAGAATGGGGTCTCGCTATATTGCCCAGGCTGGTCTCGAACTTCTGGGCTCCATGAATTCTCATGTTTTTGCCTCCCTAAATGCTGGGATTACAGGCATGAGAGTGCTGTGCCCAGCCAATGTGACCTCATATGGACATAACTAATTACATTTGCAAAGACTTTAACTCCAAATAAGATCATATTCTGAGCCACAAGGGCTGGGACTTCAACATACCCTTTTGGGGAACAATTTAATGCATAACAGGTGATAAGCAGTAAGTCCTGTTTTCTGATGCATGTGATGGATGAGGAGGCAGAGGTGGGTAGATTAAGAGGCTGGTCTGAGGCCTTACAGTCAAGGAGTGGCAGGCCCACATGGCACCCCGGCCACCATGATCTGAGAGGTAGTTGGCGCTGTACCCCTTCCACAGGTGAGGAAGCCAAGGCACAGAGAGGTAGCACAACCAGCTTAGCAGATTTCGGGGAAGATAGAGAGTTATGTGTCCACCAGCAGACAGTGTAGCTGTCTCCTAGGCTGACCTCAGAGGTCCCTTCCTTGGAAGACCCTTGCCCTCCCCTTCCATTTATTCATTCATTCTGGAAGTATTTGTCCCAGGAAAGATAGTAAAGGACAAGGTCTCTTCTCGAACCCTCTCTGCTCAGATGGGGTCTTGGAGTCAGGCTGTCTGTCTGGCACAGGGGACAGCTCATGGAGGTGAGCAGGCTGGTGGGCCACATGCTGTTTCTGTGAACCTAGTCCCTTGCTGAGGGGATGTGCCCATGGTCCCCAATCCCAGCATCACCCAGATCACCTGAAATATCACCTGAAGCCATGACAGGCCCTCAGCTATAGCTCCCTCTGACAGAGCCTCTGTCCTCGGTGCTGCCTCAGTATCCCCCAAGTGTGCACTTCCTTTGCCCCTTGCAGCAAATCAACTCTGTTCCTGACAGTGACCAAGGGCCTATTTTCCTTGACCCCAGGCCCCAGCAGTCAGTGACTTGTGCTCTCCCTGTGCGGCATGGGTGCAAACGTTGCTAAGTGTCAGCCACATGCAAGAGCCATGCCACCCAGCATTCCCCACAGCCGCCTAGAGCTCAGGAGGAAAGGCCCAGTGACCACGCTCCACGAGGTCGTGGCATGCGCAAAGGGTGTTATTGGCTTGTTTTGAGGAAATATTTTAGAGATGTGGCACAAAGTGAATCGGCCCCCAGTGGTGGAGCAGAGTGGGCCCAGCGGGGGTGCCGCGCATGGGAGGTGAGGGAAGGCCTCACGTTCTGCCTTCTTGAGAGGAGCAGGTGGCACTCTACAGGGAGCAGGGGAGTCCAGACCAGGGAGTTCTGCAGCCACTGGGTCTTCGTGGAGGTGGCATGGGGCCATCGCTGCCCTGAGGCGAAAAGCCAGGCCCGGGACAGAAGAGTTGATGCACCTTGGCCCAAGCGTGAGGTGACCAGGCAGAGCCAAGTGGTGCCAGCCCCAAACTGGGAATCAGGTGGAAAAGCCGTCCTGGGGAATGACAGAGCCCAGGGGTTTGCTGGGCCTGCTTGGGGCACAGGTGCTGAAGACGGACAGGCCACAGCACCGGGGTGACACATCAGCCTTCAGTTCCTGGGCAGGGGGAGAAGGGCGCGGAGCAGGGCCCCAGGGAAGGATCCAAGGTGGGAGGGCCTGGAGGGCTGAGGAGTGAGTAGGCAGTGCAGGTGACCTGCCCAGGAGGGCCCTGAACCAAAGTTGGGGTCAGTGCTGGGGACACAGGGGAGGGCAGTGGGTTTTGGTTTTGATGCGGGAGCAGCCGGACTTGTTGAGCAGCTGCTGTGTGAGCCACCTAGTGATGGGTGTGACCAGGAGGGGCGAAGAGCTCCTGAGCCTCCTCAGCCCCCGGGAACCCACCTTACATGGTGGACTAAAATGGAGTATTTGAAGGTGTTATTTGTTCCAGCAGTCGTATTGGATTTATTTTTTAAGTTAGTTTTGTTCTTTTCTAGCACGTTCTTTCACACGCAGGTGTGGATGTGCATATGTGTAGTCAGCACTTGGGGTCTGAGTCTCACATGTTATCTACACTAAGTCCGGCTGTCCACACACACGCACTCACATGTGCTCATACACAGTCACGAGTTCCACCTCCCAGCTCTGCTTCTTGTGTCCCAGCCTGAGGATGGGCTCTTGGGCATGAAGGACTTTGAGCATCTTGGTCCCTGAGCTCTTTCACAGATTGCAAAAGGCATCCTTCTGGAGGCTATCCAGGAGTCACAACACCCGGTCTGCAGGGAGCTGTTTATGCCTTGTCTCCCCTCTTGTTTGTAGCCTCCTGTCACATACTTGAGTCCCTGAGCAGTGCATACCATACACTAATGATTTGAGTGTGGTTTTCATCTCTGCCACTAGATTATAAACCCCTTGTAACAACCCCTGCCCCAAAGTCGGTGAGACAAGTGTTTCTCAGGCACCTGGGCCTTGCACACAACTCGGCTTGTCCCTGGAGCATCTTCTTGCCTTGTGCAGGAGCCTGCTCTGCAGGGACCAGAATCAGGGTGGATCTGCATGGTGCAGTGACTCAGGGCTGAGGGCCTCTAGGGCGTGTCCCAGGCCAGACCCTGGGATGAGGCAGGAGCTGTGTCCAGGAAGGGGACGATGGTGGCCCTTGGCCAGGCATTGTCTGGGTCCCCACAGCCGGAAGCTGCCTCCCTGCCCCCAGCAGCAGTGGCGGGTGGGCAGGAAGCTGAGGCCTGGCCTCACCGGGACCAAGGGGAACAGGCGTCCCGCTTCTCTGCTGTGCAAAAGGAAAACCCAGCAGTTGGCAGGAAACCCCCAAATGGCAGAGGAACTCATTTCTCATGTCTTGGCTGGTTGTTTTTCAAAGGCAGTTCCAGAGGCTTCTCCCATGAGTCACCCTTTCATTTTAAAAAATCAGGAATCTGCTGAGCATGGTGGCTTACGCCTGTAATCCCAGCTACTCGGGAGGCTGAGGCAGGAGAATCACTTTCTGAACCCGAGAGGCAGAGGTTGTGGTGAGCCAAGATCACGCCATTGCACTCCAGCCTGGGCAACAAGAGCGAAACTCTGTCTCAAAAAAAAAAATCAGGAATCCATCCCGGTCGATTCCTCAGACCATCAGTAGATGCCTGGGGTGCGCAGCCCCCATAAGACCTGCCGCCAGCCTGTGCCATTGGAAGGTCCTCGCCTTCCAGTGAAAGCCGGAAGTGTCAGCCCAGTGCAGACTTACCTTGTCACCCCAGGCATGCCCCCGGCCCCCACTCTCAGGGACAGGCACACAGGGGTGAATGTGTGTCATCCAGCTTCCAGGGCCCCCACTGGGTGGGAAGGCAGATTCCAGGGGTCAAAATGCATGCTAGAGGCCATAGGGCCACTGAGGGAGTGACCCCTTCTGCCCAGAAGAGCCAGGGATGGCTCAGAATTTTAGACACTTCTCCCCACAGCCCTCCTCAGCCACAGCTGGCTTCAGTGTCCCTACCTCCAAATGTCTTCCCCTGATCTGCCCCATGGCTGTCTTTTGCCCTGCCTACCTGCTGAAAGACGCTAACCCAAGGTTAACATTTCCTCCCGTCGGTTTGCTTTCAGCTTGCTGCGACCTCCCTTTCTACCCACTACACCTCCTCGACTGCTCAGCTCTGTTCTGTGACATTGAAAGCAGTGACCCAGTCTCACTTCTTAAAACGTTTCCTTCGTGGCACCCAGAAGGCCACCCTTGGGGTCATCCCCACTTTGCTAGCCATGCTCTGGCCCTGTTGGACTCAGCCCCCTATCCTCATTCATTCTGAAGCTCCATCTCCTGCCTAGACCATGTTCTTGCAGGCCCTCAGGCCTCTTGACCGCTGTGGAAACAGAGCCCATTGCCCATCCCCTGCCTGATCCTGTTCCATCCCCATCAGGGTAATTAACTGCACCACGAGCCTCCTAGTTGCTCAGAACAGAAACTTCAACACTGTCCCTGCCCCTCCATCTATACTGCCCGACTCTGTCCGCTCCTGTTTGTCTCCACGGCCCTGCCCAGCCCAGGTCTTAGACTCTCTCCTCTAGACAGTCATCCCCTCCCTGCCAGCCCACCCTCCACACCAGGGTCAGAGAGGCATAAAAGCCTCATCTGATCATGCCATGTCCCTCTTCAAACAGACCAAAGGCGGCCAGGCGCGGTGGCTCATGCCATTATCCTAGGACTTTGGGAGGCTGAGATGGGAGGATCACTTGAGGGCAGGAGTTCAAGACCAGCCTGGACAACATAGCGAAACCCCACCTGTACAAAATTTTACAAATTAGCTGGACATGGTGATGTCTGTAGCCCTAACTACTCTGGAGTCTGAGGTGAGAGGATCTCTTGAGCCCAGGGGTTTGAGGCTGCAGCGAGCCATGATTGCACAACTGCACTCCAGCCTGGGAGACAGAGCAAGACCCTGTCTCTAAAAATAAATAAATAAAACCCAGACCAATGGCAGTGCTTCCATGTTAGCATAAAGCTTGGCCTGCCCTGTTCCCACAGCCCCTCACCCTGACAGCCCCTCACCCCGGCAGCCCCTATGGCCCCGTCCGCTCAGGGACCTCATGGACCATGCACAGCCACTTCCTCTGCTGACAGCCCCTCACCCTGACAGCCCCTATGGCCCCGTCTGTTCAGGGACGTCATGGACCACGCACAGCCACTTGCTCTGCTGAGTGTGCCCGTTTGTCCCACAGCCCAGGATCAGTTTCCTGGAGCTGCTGTACAGATGACCACAGACCCAGCAGCTTAAACAACAGAAGTGTGCCTCGTGGTGCTGGAGGCTGTTGTCTGAGATCAGGATGTTGACAGAACTGGCTCCTTCTGGTGGTTTGTGGGCAACCCTTGGCATTACCTGGCTTGTAGGCTCATCCCCCAGGTCTCTGCCTCATGTTCCCATGGCATTCTCCCTGTATGTGTGTCTGTGTCCAAATTCCTCCCTCAACTCAGAGCGTCTCGTTCTGTCGCCCAGGCTGGAGTGCAGTGGCACAATCTTGGCTCACTGCAACCTCCACCTCCTGGGTTCCAGTGATTCTTCTGCCTCAGCCTCCTGAGTAGCTGGAACTACAGGCACGCGCCACCACACCCAGCTAATTTTTGTATTTTTAGTAGAGATGAGGTTTTACCATATTGGCCAGGCTGGTCTCGAACTCCTGACCTCATGATCTACCCACCTTGGTCTCCCAAAGTACTGGGATTACAGACGAGAGCCACTGCACCCAGCCCAAATTGCCCTTTTTTATAGAGACATCAGTCATTGGAGTAGGGGCCCAGCCTGCTGCAGCATGACCTCAACTAATTCCATCTGTAATGACCCTGTTTCCAAATTAGCTCCATTCTGAGGTACTGGGGGTTAGGGCCTCTGTATGAATTTGGTGGGGGACATAGTTCAACCCAGAACACTCCCTACCCTCCAGGGTCCCCAACTGGCATGGGTGATTCCTCTGCCCTCCTGTGGCCAGGAGCTGTCATCAGCATGGATGTCAGGCAGTTTGCTTGACCATCAACAGCCCCCTCCCCGCCAGCCCCAGGCCCAAGTTTGGTCCAGCTCCCCACCAGATGGTTGCGCATCTGCCTCTGCTGTCGTGTGACCTTCCTGTCCCAGCTCCCCAAGGACGGGGGCTGCCCTGCTGGCCGTCCTGACCCCTCAGCATGTGGGCTGACAGTTGGGGAAGGGGTGCTAGGTGTAGTCTCCTGCTGGGTGCTGCCCCTCACTTCCCCCTCCTCATCCCTAGGAAGGCCCCGCCACCACTTGCCGCTGCTCTGACTCATGAAGCAGTTTCACAGCTTCTACAGACAGACCTTTCCGAATTCAGGAAGTTGCCCAGGGAGGAGGAAGAGGAGGAGGAGGAGGATGACGACGAGGAGGAAAAGGCCCCTGTGACCTGTGAGTTCTCTTTCTTCTGAGGCGGCCCCAGGGCTGCTTAGCAGGCAACAGACAAAGGGTGAGGACATTGTGGGGAGCCCATTGATTGGGGTCCCTAAGGGTGCTGGGGCCCTTGCTCACAACAGCAGCAGAATCAAGGAGCAGAGAAGGCTTGGGGCCCCAGCGAGGTGGAGGGTGGTGGTCACAGCCCTCCATAGGACACGTGGTTCCCAGTCAACCCACGAGGCAGGGGTGGGTGGTGCAGACACCCTCCTGTGTCTTGTCTAACTGAAGTTCCAGAACAGCCCAGGAAATTAAAGATGCTTGTCCCATTTCACAGAGGATCTCACAGGCGATCTCTGGTCACGCAGCCAGGTTCAAGTGCTCTCAGTGTTGTAACTCGGTTAACATGCGCCCAGGCAGGCGAAGTCAGGGTCAGCCAGGTGGCATGCCAGCAGGTCTCGGGGGACAGCAGCATGGTCCCCTCAACACTCAGGCCCCCTGCCTCAGCTGCCCCAAGTCAGGATTCTGTTGGATGGAGAAGCTCTACGGTGTCCGTGAGCCCCATGGTTAGATGCTGGTGGAAACTTGTCTGTCAGCCTGCTCCTGGGACAGCCATAAGCACGGTGTGGCCAGGGGAACCCAGAAATGGAGAGGGCTGCAGAGCCATTTCACAGAGGATCTAATCATTAAAAAGCAGGGCTTTTATTTCATGTAACTTTCTTTCATTCTAGTAATTTCTTTTTATTATATTTCGCCAAAGTGTTGGTTGATGTTGGACCAGAAATACAGGGAGTGAGAATCGCAGGCTGCAGCAGGGGTGCCACAAGGGGGTAGCAACGCCCCACCCAGCTGAAAACTTGTCCCTGGACAGGCCAGCAGGCAGCAGAGTCGCAGTGGATTTTCCCTTCCTTGCCATTTCCTGTCTGCCATTTCCTTTCCATTCCTTTGCCATTTCCTTTCCTTTCCCTGTTGTTCTAAATTCTGCATTACTAGTGCATGCCTGCATCCAGGGAAAAGCAAGGAACAAGGTGGGAGGCGAGAGAGAATGCGAATACCCGAGGCGGCCAGCATCAGTCGGTGCCGGCGCTCTCCTCCTCGCTGTCGTCGCCTGCCTCCGCCCTGGCTCCCTGCCCGCATTCCCTGGGAGCGCAGCCTTGCCTTAGCCTGGGAGACAGCTGTCCACAGTGACAGGCAGCCATTGTTCTCGGCCGAGCCAGCGGGCCTCCGGCCGGTGGCAGCTGCTCCTCCTCAGCTTTGCGGCCCCACCAAGGGGGCACCGCCCCCGCCCCCGCCCCGCCCCGCCCCGCCCCGCCCCGCCCCGCCTGACCGGCCTCTGTCTGTCCACGCGGGAGACAGCGCCACCTGCCGGTGAGAAGGAGTGTTGCCGCGCCGGCACCAGCCCAGTCCTACGCCCGGGGCTCCTACAGGCCTGGGAAGGAGGGAGTGCGCAGCCAGAAGGAAGTCTCGCCTGCCGCTGCTTCCCAGTCAGAGCGCCTCGCATGCAGGCCTGCCTAGCGGCCTTGATCATGCGCTCCCTGTCACGGAAGTAGAATGTAGTCAGGTTTTTGGACTCCAAGCCATTCTAACAAAATTGCGTCAGAGTGGGGATTGTATTATAAGAAAGAGCGGGAGCTCTTTCTTTCTCTCAGTTCCCCATGTCCTTGGCGTGTAGCCTGTGACACTCAGCTTCTGCCCTGTTTTCTATTACTTGGCTTGGAACTCCTGCCTTCGGCTGACTGGCCCTGACTCACCGTGCTTGCCACATGCACCTGGGCTGGCAGGAGTTCCAGGAGAGTTTGTGCATTGAAGTAATATGAGTCCCTGAAGCCAGAGCCCCCCTGGTCTCCTTTGGGCCTGTTACTGGTTGATCTTTTCTTAGGAAGTCAGGCTTAGGTAGGATTTGGGTATTTTTCCTTTTCAAATGAATATTGTAGCTTGTATTATTTGTTGCTACATAACAAATTGCCCAAAATGTAGTGGCTTAAAACAGCAGACATTTATTCTCCCAGTTTCTGTGGGTCTGGAATCTGGGAGCAGCTTAGCTGGTTCTGGTCCAGGGTCTCTCACTGGGTCGTGGTCACACGGATGCCGGCTGGGCTGGAGGGCCTGCTTCCAAGGTGGTTCCAACACACGGCCATTGGCAGGAGGCCTTGGTCCCGTCCCAGGTAGACTCACCATGACGCTGCTTGAGCGTCCTCACAGCTCAGATTGAGTGATGAGAGGGAGGGAGGAAGAGAGAACACGCAAGGCGGGAGGTGCAGGGCCTCTTTGTTTCATAGCAGCTGAAGCACACGCAGTCACTGCCACTCTCTTCGTCAGAAACAGCCAAGTCCTACACTCAGCAGTGAGAAGTGAGCTCCACCTCGTGAAAGGAGAAGTCAAAGAATCTGTGGACGTGCTTTAAAGCCACTGCCATACGAGATTAACACTTGTAATGAAAAATTGGGGAAGTGTTAAGAAAGTATACTTCAGGAAAAAGTTGTCCATGGAACTACCACCTGCAGACCCACTCTGACTCCTTGATTGTGTGCTGTTCCTGCCTTTTTTTTCTGGCCCTGGTGGTTTTCATGGACTTGTGGTTAAACTGCATATGTAATTTTCCTCCTTTTTTCACTTAGTATCATGACATAAGCATTTTACATGCTTTTAAACTTTATAAAAATCCATTTTTTAGTTTTCTGTTTTAAGAGACCAGGTCTCCCTCTGTCATCCAGACTGGGATGCAGTGGTGTAATCAGGGATCGCTGTAACCTCGACCTCCTGGGCTCAAGGGATCCTCCTGCCCCAGCCTCCAGAATAGCTGGGATTACATATACCACCGCACGCATGCAGCTAATTTATTTATTTATTTATTATTTTATTTTATTTTATTTGGTTTGGTGGTGTTTGTTTGAGACAGAGTCTCGCTCTGTTGTCCAGGCTGGAGTGTAGTGGCGCAATCTTGGCTCACTGCAACCTCTGCCTCCTGGGTTCAAGTGATTCTCCTACTTCAGCCTCCCAAGTAGCTGGGACCACAGGCACATGCCAACACACCCAGCTAATTTTTGTATTTTTAGTAGAGACGGGGCTTCTCTTTGTTGATCAGGCTGGTCTCGAATTCCGGACCTCAAGTGATCTGCCTGCCTTGACCTCCCAAAGTGCTGGGACTACAGGCATGAGCCACTGCGCCCCGCCTGTTTGTTTTTAAGAGACAAGGTCTCTTTATGTTATCCAGGCTGGTCTTGCACTCCTGACCTCAAGCAGTCCTCCCACCTCAGCCTCTCAAAGTGCGGGGGTTACAGGCATGAGCCACTATGCCTGGGCTAGTTTTTCTTAATTAAACTTTTTGTTTTGAGATAATCATAGCTGCACATGGAGTTGTAAGAAATAATACAAAGAGATTCCATGTACACTTTACCCAGTTTCCCCCAGTGGTAACATTTTGCAAAACTGTAATAAAATATCACCACCAGAATCCTAACATGGTCAAAATACAGAGCAGTTCCATCACCAGGATCCCTCCTGTCACACTTTTAAAGCCATCCTTATGCCTCCACCCCCACAGACCCCATCCCTAACCACTGACAACTACTAATCTTCTTGGCTTCTACTATTTTATTTCAAGAACACATATAAATGGAAGCATATGATGTGTAACTTTGGGGGACTGGTTTAATTCTCTGGAGATTAGCCCAGGTTGTTTGATGCGTCAGGAGTTCATTCTTTGCCATTGTTGAGTGGTATTCGAAGGTATAGGTCGACCACGGTTTGTTTAACCATTTCCACACTGAAGGACATCTAGGCCGACTCCAGATTTTGGCTGTTCCAGATAAAGCTGCTATGAACATTTGTGTTCAAGCTTTTATGTGAACAGTCTTCATTGTTCTAGGATAAGTCCGCAGGAGTGCCACAGTGGGGTCATATGGATATTTCATTATGAAAACCATATTTAATAGCAGCTTAATTCTTCATCAAGAGACTCGCTCATTATTATTATTATTATTTTTTTTAAACGGAGTCTTGCTCTGTTGCCCAGGCTGGAGTGCAATGACATGATCTCGGCTTACTACAACCTCTGCCACCCAGGTTCAAGCGATTCTCCTACCTCAGCCTCCTGAGTAGCTGAGATTATAGGCGACCGCCACCATGCCCGGCTAATTTGTGTATTTTTAGTATAGATGGGGTTTCACCATGTTGGCTAGGCTGGTCTCGAACTCCTGACCTCAGGTGATCTGCCCGCCTCAGCCTCCCAAAGTGCTGGGATTGCAGGTGTGAGCCACCACGCCCGGCTGAGACTAGATATATAGTATTTCTAATTAATGGGCAATTATAAGTGATTCTGTACTTTGCCTTTAAATTATTTTTGTGTTTCTGATAATTTCGTTTTTTTTTTTTTTTTTTTTTGAGATGGAGTCTCGCTTTGTCGCCCAGGCTGGAGTGCAGTGGCGCAATCTCGGCTCACCACAAGCTCCACCTCCGGGGTTCACGCCATTCTCCTGCCTCAGCCTCTCGAGTAGCTGGGACTACAGGTGCCCGCCACCACGCCCGGCTAATTTTTTGTATTTTTAGTAGAGACAGGGTTTCACCGTGTTAGCCAGGATGGTCTCGATCTCCTGACCTCGTGATCCACCCGCCTGCCTCGGCTTCCCAAAGTGCAGGGATTACAGGCATGAGCCACCGTACCCGGCCTCTGATGATTTCTTTAGGGTGGGTTCCCATGAGTAGAGTTGCTCCATGGTGGGATGGGAGACTTCAAGGGACAATCTACCGAACTAGACGTTTCTAATTCTGATAACAGGCTGCCGTGTGCACATTATTGAGTTGATGTGCTCACCATGCCCTGGGAGGTGATGGGGGCTGTGAGGGCCCAGGTGGGAGCTGTCAGGGAGCCAGCAAGGCCTCAGCTGGTTTGGTTGGCACTTCCCTGACAATCCCTCCATTGTGCCCATCAGTGCTGGATGCCCAAAGCCTGGCACGGAGTTTCTTTAACCGGCTCTGGGAGGTTGCCGGCCGGTGGCAGAAGCAGGTCCCATTGGCTGCCCGGGCCTCACAGCGGCAGTGGCTGGTCTCCATCCACGCCATCCGGAACACTCGCCGCAAGATGGAGGACCGGCATGTGTCCCTCCCTTCCTTCAACCAGCTCTTCGGCTTGTCTGTGAGTGCTCCTGTCCAGACCCTGGGGAGAGCTTCGGAGGACTGGGACAAGGGTGGGGGCTCCCCAGGTACCGAGAAGAGCTGTCCACCAAGGCCGAGACAGGAGAGATACCTGTCAGCCCCTGAGCTTGCCCAGCAAGAGACTAAGAAGGGCAACAGTGTGAGTCTGTTATGAGGGAGGCTTGGGTGCCATGTTCCCCTGACTCCAGCACCAGGAGTCACCTGGGGCAGCCCTTCATTTTATGCTTGTAGCAACTCAGAACAGATGGTGAAACCGAGGCTCCCGCGAGCTGTCCTTTTCCAAACCTCCCAGCTCATACACACATAAGCTGGGCAAAGGCCATACTGATTCTCCCAGACTCTACCCCATCAGTGCCTGGTGCCACACCCCCCTGGGAGCAGCCTGGGTCCTGCGGGTCTGTGACTCCCACCGCATTCCCACCAGGACCCTGTGGACCGTGCCTACTTTGCTGTGTTTGATGGTCACGGAGGCGTGGATGCTGCGAGGTACGCTGCTGTCCACGTGCACACCAACGCTGCCCGCCAGCCAGAGCTGCCCACAGACCCTGCAGGAGCCCTCAGAGAAGCCTTCCGGCGTACTGACCAGATGTTTCTCAGGAAAGCCAAGCGAGAGGTGAGGACTGGCAGCTGGGCCTCGGGTGCAGTTTGGAGGCCAGTGAGAGTCCTGGCCTCTGCAGCGGGCAAAACGCCAAAGGGGCTAGTGGTGCCAGAAGGTCCTCACTAAACACTGCCGGTGGTCCTGCCGTTTCTTCTTACAGTATGAGGCTAAAGGGGCTTGGTTCTCACTTGAGCGGAAGCAGCACAAAGCCTGCCCCAATCCAGCATGCTGGGCCTCCAGGCCACATAGACCTGCCTGGTGTAGAGGGTCTGCTGGCCTCAGGGAAGACAGCCTGTGGTCAAGTGTTCCTGGGATTTTGTTTTAATGAGATATGGCAAGGTGACAGACACAGACTGGTACCTTAGCAAAGAGTTTACTACTCACAGTTCCCGAGAGGAGGGGCCACGCCTCATAGGGCCGTGCATGGGAAGCACTGAGGTAGTCGGGACGCAGAGGGAAGAGAGGGAAGCTGGGTCGGAGCCTTCTCTGCATCCTCCCCAGGTGTTGGCTGTCTCAAGGAATCAGCTGGCCCAGGAAGGGGCAGCCCCTCCAGGACCAGCAAGGCCCCAAGATGTCAAAGCATCGTAAAAGGGGGAATATGTAAAACGTGTTTAATCTACTGCCTGCCTCCCCTTTCTCCTCTAGGCAGGGTCTCAGCAGACTACCGATGTCCTCTGGGAACACTCCTTCCTCGGGAGTTACAGCCACGTGTAGGGATGAGGCATTTGTTTCTGAAAGAAGAAAGAACAGGCCGGGCGCGGTGGCTCAAGCCTGGGGAGGCCTAGACGCTGATCATGAGGCCAGGAGAGACCACCTTGGCTAACACAGTGAAACCCCGCTCTACTAAAAAAATACAAAAAAATTAGCCGGGCGAGGTGTATGTATTTCCTGCAGTCCCAGCCACTCGGGAGGCTGAGGAGGAGAATGATGCGAACTCCGGGAGGCGGAGCTTGCAGTGAGCTGAGATCCCACTCACTGCACTCCTGCCCTGGCGAGCAGCCAGACATCCCCAAAAAAAAAAAAAAAAAAAAAAAGAAGAAAGAACACAACATCAGTCTCCTCGTGAACTTACACACTCTGAACCTCACCAGCAGAATTTCACTAGGTCCTCCTTGTAGCCCTGTGAGGTGAATACTAACATTGTACCCATTGTAGACATCGGGAAACTGAGGCTCAGATTGCCCTAATGAGAAGACACCAGGGGAAAGGTGCACTTTTGTCACACGCGCTGAGCACAGACCTTCGTGGAAATTAGCAGAGCCGGGCTTTGCATCTCAATAGAAACCCGTGCAGTCTCTGCAGCTGCAAGGACCCCACTGAAAAGCAGTCAGGCCTCCACTCCTGGCCCCTCACCTCACTCCACCCCCCAGGAAGTGACAAAGGCCTCTGAGCTCAAGGCTGCCTCTCAGAGTAGAAAAGGGATTCTCTGAAGCAGGTATAACCGCTTTATTGAGGCTGAGCACAGTGGCTCATGCCTGTAATCCCAGCACTTTGGGAGGCAGAGGCTGGTGGATCACTTCAGGTTAGGAGTTTGAGACCAGCCTGACCAATGTGGTGAAACCTCATCTCTACTAAAAATACAAAAATCGGGTGTTGGCTCACACCTGTAATACCAGAACTTTGGGAAACTGAGGTCGGTGGATCACTTGAGATCAGGAGTTTGAGACCAGCCTGGCGAAAATGGTGAAACTCTGCCGCTACTAAAGATAATTTTAAAAATTAGCCAGGTGTGGTGGCACGTGCCAGTAGTCCCAGCTACTCGGGAGGCTGAGGCATGAGAATCACTTGAGCCCAGGAGATGGAGGTTGCAGTGAGCCAAGACTGTGCCACTGCACTCCAGCCTAGGCGACAGAGCGAGACTTTGTCTCTAAATAAATAAATAGCCGGGCACAGTGACTCACGCCTGTAATCCTAGCACTTTGGGAGGCCAAGGCAGGCAGATTGCCTGAACTCAGGAGTTCAAGACCAGCCCGGCAAATGTGCAAAACCCCATCTCTACTAAAAACACAAAAAATTAGCCAGGCGTCGGTGTGTATGCCTGTAATCTCAGCTAGTCGGGAGGCTGAGGCAGGAGATTCACTTGAACCTGGGAGGCGAAAGTTGCAGTGAGCCGAGATTGCGCCATTGCACTCCAGCCTGGTTGACAGAGTGAGACTCTGTCTCAGAAAAATAAATAAACATCTTTATTGAGATACAATTTAAGTGGTGCATATTTAAAGTCCACAATTTGGCAAGTTTTGGCTTATACACATGTACACCTGTGGATTCCTCACCACAGTAACGGGCGTATTTATCACCCCCGGAAGCTTCATCCTGCCCCGTGTCATCCTCTGCCCTTCCCTGTGCACTCCCCAGACAGCCCCTCATCTCCTTTCTGACACTGCAGACAGTTTGCATTTTCCAGAGGTGGATGTGAATGGGGAGCTGCAGGATGCGCTCTCCTGTCCCTCAGTGTGAAGTTCAGTACGAGCCATTGCGTGGCTCAGCGGTTCTGCCCATTTCTGGCTAAGGTTCAGCCTGTACCGCATGTGCCTGCAGTGCAGACCCGTCCCCACCTCCTGTCAACTCTCATGGGCCCTTTCTCCCTGCAGCGGCTGCAGAGCGGCACCACAGGTGTGTGTGCGCTCATTGCAGGAGTGACCCTGCACGTCGCCTGGCTCGGGGACTCCCAGGTCATTTTGGTACAGCAGGGACAGGTGGTGAAGCTGATGGAGCCACACAGACCAGAACGGCAGGTAAGGGGATCCCTCTGCCCAGGCCCAGGATATTCCCAGCCACCATCATGCTGGACCCACAGGGGAACCCCAGCCTGGGAACCTCAGGAAGTACTAATCCTGGCACCTTTCAAGAGGGAGGGTTCCCCACCTGACTTGAGTCCCAAGGGGTCCCACGTGAGCCCTTCCTGAGAGCTCTGTGGGTCACAGCTATATGGAGCCCAGAGCTCCAGGGGAGAGCAGAGCCCTCTGCACTGACAGGCATCCCAGTGCAGTCAGCGCAGCCCAGTGCAGACCAGAACCTGTCCAACACACGGACAAGGAGGCCACAGGCTGTGGATGAGGGGGCCTCGGGGAAGTGACGCTGCCCCGGGACTGGAGGGAACCTGGCTTGGGGCTGTACTGAGTAGAGGCTACCCTGGCACTCAGGTCATTACCTGGACATGAAGATGACAGTCCCACTCAGACCTCTTCTCACAAGACTGTCTCGTCCATGTGTCTCCTGAGGTCAGATTGCGAGCATTTAGATACCATGGAATGACTGTTTATCCCTCAAACCCCACTTTTCCCACATGCTGCTCTCCACTAGTTATGTTGAATTAACCATGCACATGGTGGATAATTCTACATCAGCACATAGGAGCACTCATCCTTTCTTGGGGCTGTGGACATTGCATGCATCATGCAGTCCCTTGTGGGTGAGCATGAAGATCTTTTCAGTCTTTTGGTGTTGAAAACAATGCATCTGTACCCACTTTGTGCAGCATTAATTGCTCAAGAGTCAAGTGTATCTGTATCTGTAGGACACATCCCCAGAAGTGGGATGGCTGGGTTGGAACTGATGCATGTACAGTCTGGGTAGATTTGTCAAGCTGCCCACCTCAGGCCATGCCAGCCTGGGCTGGCACTACATGCCCAAGAAGGTCCATTTCCCCACAGTCCCACCAGCCTGCAGGATTCTTCCTGTCAGGTAAGAAGGCTGTCTTGGGGCAATTGTTAAGTTTGCTTTTCTGTTACAGAGTGAGTTTGAGCATCTTTTCAAAAGCTGAAGATCATTTACACAGCCTTTCCTGCAAACACTGTTTTTTCCTTTGCCTGTTTTTCTTACCAGTTTATAGGTTCCTTGTATATGTTAAGGAGGTTGGTTCGTTATCTGTGATTTGCAGATATTTTTCCATGCATCTTTTCTCTTTTATTTTTGTGTGTGGGCTTTTGCTACATGGAAGTTTTGTTTTTCTGTAGTTGAGTTGAGTAGTCTTTGTTTTTGTGGCTTCTGGGTTTGGAAAGCACGGCAGAGATCACCAGGACTCGATGATTGTAACAGTCGGGGCAGCCGCGTTCCTTGGCCTTTCACCGCGGCTTATGGTCTGGGCTGGGCCCCTGTACGTCCTCTCCCCATTGTACGGAGGAGAAAACTGAGGCTCAGTCACTTGCCCAGAGCACACTGCCAAAGTCACAGATAGTCTCTGCCACTCCTCTGCCTCCGCCGTCGGGGAATTTGGCACCTGCTGCCTAGTGGGCTCTCCTTCCCAGGACGTGCAGTCAGATAAAATGTGGCCAAGTCAGGATTCGTGCTGGGCCCACTCGCACCTGCTGCTTGCACACCTGCAGGCTCAGCATTCAGCACCCCCTTAAAGCCCAGTGGGGACTTTGTTCAAACACTGCCTGAGCCCTGCAGTATGGCGCCATGGCAGAGCATGGACAGACGGCCTTTCCTGGTCCCAGCTCCACCACTTCCAAGTCCATCACACGGGGGTCCCTGGAGGTTTGGGCTAAGGATTGTGTGGGCTAGTGCATGTGGAGTGCAGAGATCAGAGCCTGCACAAGAGAAGCACACGCAAGGGTCTGTGTTCTTGGCTGCAGCCTACTTGGGCCAAGGAGTTCAGATCCAGTGCCCTGCCACCATGCTCTGTAGGCTTGGCCCCTCCTGCTGTGATGCTGATCACAGCCCTCCACAGCATCCAGGCCTAGAGAATTAATCACAGATCCAGGCCAAGGTTCTGCCACAAAAACAAGCATCATGTCGGTTACAAGGGCAAGAAACTGGCCTCAACTTGGTGAGCTTCAACGGGGGTCCAGCAGCAGCCCAGAGCAGCTTTGAGGAGTACATGGGGAGTTCATGGTGCTCTGCCTTGTTCTGCAGCTGTCTGAACAGTCTCCTGCCTCTGCACTCAGTTCAGCCTCCAAGCACTGAGTACCCACTCTGCACAGGATACTTTGTAGAGGCAGTGAGATAACACAGGACCCACTTCCTGCCTCTGAGTCTAATGGGGGAGCAGGAGGAGGGCAACGACCTGGGTAGGATGTAGCAGAGATGAATGGAATGGAGTCGCATCTCAGGCAGATGCAACTCCTGCAGGCCAGGGGAGAGGCCAGGAGGAAAGGGCAGGTTATGCTAGAATCGGGGCCAGGTGTGGTGGTGCGCCTCAAGTGATCCTCCCACCTCTCAAGCCTTAGGATACAGGAGGATGGCTTGAGCCCTAGAGGTCGAGGCTGCAGTGAGCTATGTTCATGACACTGCACTCCAGCCTTGGCAACAGAGCGAGACCCTGTCTCCAAAAACAAACAAACAAACAAACAACCAAAATCAGTGAGTAGGAGACTCATGGGGAAGTCCGGGAGAAGACCCCTTAGCTGGGGATGTGTTAGTCCTGGACCAGGCTGAGCCTGGCTAGTGTGTAATGGAAGCAGGAGCCACTGGAGGGGAGGAAGACCCAAGTGCAGGGCCAGGGTTAGAAGGGTGAGCCCGGGGAACCTGCGCAGCCAGGGTTGGCGCAGCCTGTCCAGCACAGGAGATGGGGCATGGTGGGAGAGGGGATCACAGGCTTCAGGTAGGAAGGTTCTCAGCTGAGAAAGCCTGCATGGCCCCCTGCTGGGGAGAGCCCACCTCCAGAGGGCATGGGGAGCAGATTGCAGTTCATCCTCCATCACCCGCCCACGTGCCTGCCTCTAGGACATTGAGGGGCTGGAGTGGGCTGGGGTGTGTGGGAGACAGAAGCAGAGAAAGGCTCCTGATTCTCCCTGGAGCCTCCCACACTCACAGCCCCTCCCCAGGGAATGCCTCTGAGGCAAGGGGAGGAGGCGCTGCTTCCTGTGCAGCTCCTTGGTGTCTGCAGGCGTCTTCACACGTGTGTGGGCACATATATGTGTGAACATTCGTGCGTACTGTGTGTTCGTCCACCTGCCTCTCCCCACGCCCTTTCTCCTCCCCTCTTCTTCGCTCTCTCCTGCTCTTCCCTCCTTCCTGGTCCTCCTTGCCTTTCCCTTGCCCTGCTCAGACACCAGAGGTGGCAGATCTTAGACCCAGAGAGAGCCCTGAGGTCCCTGTTTCTGCCTCCTTCATGGCTTGATTCCCCAGCTCAGCTGGGACAGGAGCACCCAGCCCATCAGGCTGGTCCAGTTGCCACACAGGCTCATGGCTGCGGCGTCCAGGAAGGCCAGGACTCCTGCAAACCCACATCATTCCCACCACGATGCCCTCTGCAGGGGAGCCACACGAGGAGGCCTCCTCAGTGCAGGCGTCTGGAGAGGGTTCCCTCCCCCAGGCCTCCCGCAGTGCATGTCCATCTGCTCTGGGGAGGGGATTGGCTGATACCCCAATCTGTCTAGGGGACACCATCACCTGGGGCATCAGAGTTCTCATGCCCAGCTGGTGCTGTGCTTGGGGACTAGAAGGGCTGGTGCTGCATGGGGTCAGGAGGTTTACCTGATAAGGGAAACTGGTAAAGGATGCCCTCTTTCCCCAGTAGACTTGGGAGGTACCTCACTCCCAGGGTGCCTCCGTCACTCTGTCAGGGATGCTGCTGTGCAGGCTTCAGGCAGCAGGCTGTCATCAGGGCAGCCTCTCCCTCGGGCAGAGGCTGATAGGACCAAAGAGGTTTCTAGAGGACTTGTGGCTGGACCAAGCCTCTGTCCTGTCCCTGGAGGAACCCAGGCCTGGAGTATTGTGGTCCCCAGGTGAGTGGAGACTGTGCCTGGGCTGAGCTTGGGTAGAGGAGGATAAGAACTAGGTGGGGCACAGTGGCTCACACCTGAATCCCAACACTTTGGGAGGCCGAGGAGGGCAGATCTTGAGGTCAGGAGTTGGAGACCAGTCTGGCCAACTTGGCAAAACCCCATCTCTAATAAAAACACAAAAAAATTAGCCAGGCATGGTGGCGGGCCCTTGTAGTCCCAGCTACTTGGAAGGCTGAGGCAAGAGAATCACTTGAACCCAGGAGGCAGAGGTTGCAGCGAGCCAAGATCGTACCACTGCACTCCAGCCTGGGCGACAGAGCGAGACTCTGTCTCAAAAAAAAAAAAAAAGAACTGGGTGGGCACAGGTTGCCATCAGGGCCTGGCTCAGGCTTCCCTGCTGTGTGACCACTCATGTCACATGTTCTGTCTTGGCCCAGCAGCTTTCAGGGCAGGGACAGTGTCCCCGAGCTAGAGGCAGGGAAGCAGAGGGATCTGCTGTCTGTGTCAGGCTCGCAAGCCTGGTGAGTGCCTCCCTGACCCAGAATGCTGCACAGGGGCGCAGGCACCGCTAGGTGGCCTCAGGTGGTCCGTTCATTTTACCATTTGTGCAACTAAAGGACTGTGGGTTGTGTATAATTTCTCACTGTTTTTAATGACCCTAGTTTGGGTGCATCTCTGAGCCTCCTGGCTTTGTTCAAGTGCTGCGGCTTTGAATGCCATCTTAGAAGCAGCTCTGCCTCTGCTCAGGTAGCAGCAGGGAGCTCCACACCCCATCCCCCGGACCTGGCCCCCGACTCTGGCTGTGTTTCTGCAGGATGAGAAGGCACGCATTGAAGCATTGGGTGGCTTTGTGTCTCACATGGACTGCTGGAGAGTCAACGGGACCCTGGCCGTCTCCAGAGCCATTGGTGAGAGCCAAAGAGGCCGACCCAAGTGAGAGAAGGTCTCTCAGAAGCCCAGGCCTCTGGAGTGTGGCCCGCAGCTCACCAGGGGTTCAGGGAGGCAGTGCGGTGGGCCGAGGGGATTTGTCATGCACTGGGGTGATATCCTCCTAGTGTGAAGGGAACAGGGCAGATTCAGAGACTGCAGCACGAGTAATTGAGTGTAAGTTACACTGTATGTTATTATCTCACCTAAAACAGCTCCTACAAATCTCGTAGAAACCTGTGCCTCGCTACCCTGTGGGCTGGAAGTAAAGCTTCCAATATTCCAGAAATGAGGTTTATCCTCCTCCCGCATTCATGCTGACGATCCTTTTTTCTCTTTTGGGAAAAATGTGGGTTTGCCAGCCAGGGTGGCTCATGCCTGTAATTCCAACACTTTGGGAGGCCGAAGTGGGTGGATTACCTGAGGTCAGGAGTTCGAAACTAGCCTGTCTAATATGATGAAACCCCATCTGTACTAAAAAATACATACATACAAAAAATTAGCCAGGCGTGGTAGTGAGCCCCTGTAATCCCAGCTACTCGGGAGGCTGAGGCAGGAGAATCGCTTGAACCCAGGAGGTGGAGGTTGCAGTGAGCTGAGATCACGCCACTGCACTCCAGCCTGGGTAACAAGGAAAACTCCGTCTCAAAAAACAATAATAATAAAAATTTTAAAAAGTAATGGATCTGGCTGGGCATGGTAGCTCACACCTGTAATCCCAGCACTTTGGGAGGCCAAGGCAGGCAGATCACCTGAGGTCTGAAGTTCGAGACCAGCCTGGCCAACATGGTGAAACCCCTTCTCTACAAAAAATACAAAATTAGCTGGGTGTGGTGGCACGCGCCTGTAATCCCAGTTACTTGGGAGGCTGAGGCAGGAAAAGCACTTGAACCTGGAGGCAGAGGTTACAGTGAGCCAAGATCGTGCCACTGTACTCCAGCCTGGGCAACAGAGCCAGACTATGTCTCAAAAGAAAAAAAAAACTAGCCAGGCGTAGTGGCTCATGCCGGTAATCCCAGCACTTTAGGGAGCCGAGACAGGCAGACCGCCTGACGTCAGGAGTTCGAGACCAGCCTGACCGACATGGTGAAACCCCACTTTCAATAATAAAAATACAAAAAATGAGCTGGGCGGTGGTGCATGCCTGTAACGCAGCTACCGGGAGACTGAGGCAGGAGAATCACTTGAACCCAGGAGGCAGAGGTTGTGAAAATAAGATTGTGCCACTGCACTCCAGCCTTCCGGGGTGACAAGAGCTTAAACTCCATCTTCAAAAAAAGGCCAGGCGTATTCGCCTGCATCCTGTTAACGAGGCCAAGACGGGTGGATTACCGAGTCAGGAGATCGAGACCATCCTGGCTGGTCATGGTGAAACCGCCTCTACTAAAAAATACGCAGAAGCCGTAAGCAGGTGGCGGCCAGTAGTCCCAGCTTACCAGGAGGCTGGCAGGAGAATGGCGATCCCGAGGCGGAGCTGCAGTGAGCTGAGATCCGCCACTGCACTCCAGAGACTCCGCCTCAAAAAAAAAAAAAAAAAAAGTAGTGGGTCCAGTCTGCATCTCATTGTCTCAGCATGCAGTCACTGCCAGCTCTCAGGCTGCCTGACCACACCTGCTCCTTCCTGGTACTTAAAAAATTTCTCCCTTCCCAGCTGATTGCCAGGGATTTGGCACCTATCCCTCTGACCCCTCTGAAACATTCTGTCCTTTTTGGCAGATGTGGCACCTTCTTGACAGCCCCTCTTCAGGCTGTGTCTTTCCTTGTGTCTCTGGACACTCCAGGAAGCGAGGCCAGGATGGGGCAGCTAGGGAAGAGAAAGGGGGAGCTCACAGGCCAAGGTCAGGGGGTTCCATTCCCAGGCAAGCAGGAAGCACTGGGCAGTTTGCATAAAGGAGCGATAGACCCCGTGAGAGCAGGTTAGTCTCTGTCCCCGCAGGACGTGAGGTCTGGGCCTGGGTGGGTGGGGAGGAAGCTGCGGACACTGTGGTCCTCTGACCCGGGCTCTTCTCTGCCTGTCCAGGGGATGTCTTCCAGAAGCCCTACGTGTCTGGGGAGGCCGATGCAGCTTCCCGGGCGCTGACAGGCTCCGAGGACTACCTGCTGCTCGCCTGCGATGGCTTCTTTGATGTCGTACCCCACCAGGAAGTTGTTGGCCTCGTCCAGAGCCACCTGATGAGGCAGCAGGGCAGCGGGCTCCATGTTGCTGAGGAGCTGGTGTCTGCGGCCCGGGAGCGGGGGTCCCACGACAACATCACGGTCATGGTGGTCTTCCTCAGGGACCCCCAAGAGCTGCTGGAGGGCGGGAACCAGGGAGCAGGGGACCCCCAGGCAGGTGGGAGGAGCCAGGACTTGCCCTCCAGCCTTCCAGAACCTGAGACCCAGGCTCCACCAAGAAGCTAGGTGGTCCAGGCCCCTGCCCTCCCCTTCCTCCCGCCCTGTCCTTCTCTCCCTCAGAGGCCTCAGGACCCAACAGGTGGCAGGCAGTGGACAGGGCGCCCGCCCCACAGTGCTTTCCCCAGCACTCCAGAGCCACTCGGGATGCCCCCCACAGCCCGTCCTGGTGACTGTGGAACTGCACTGGGTGGCGGGCAGATGGTGGAAGGCAGCCTAGGAGACCACACCAAAGAGAAGATGGACCGGCTCTTACTCCCAGCTCCCATGGGGCCCGGGGTGGGACCAGAGGTCATAGGTGCCCAACGGCAGCCAAACCAAAGACACTGGTGTGCGTGGAGCAGCATGGTCATGCATGTGGGACCCTGGGGCAGTCCCAGGAGCCAAACTCTTGAAGCACCCCCTGGGTCAGGCCCAGCAGCGGGGTGGCCAGCCCCAGTTTCCCATTGCTCCTCTCTGCGGCCGGGGCCGGGTGGGTTCATATTTACAGATATGCCCAGCCAGTCCTGGTCGGCCACACCGGTGTCCCAAAGAGGAGAGCGCAGCAGGGCCAGGGTCTGTTCTGTAGCAGCCACCCCCCTGCCCCTGCTCCACGGCAGCCGTGATGTGCTTGGGCCCACCAGGGCCTTCCGGGCTGCTCTCTTCCCTGAGCTCAGAACCGGCGATGCACATGTGTCTTTTGTTGGTGTGTTTATTTGTTTGTTTTTTTTTCCAGGGAGGTCTAATTCAGAAGCAGTATTCAAGGTTTTCTCTTTATCAGTGCCAAGATGACCTGTTGTGTCATATAATTTAAGCAGAGCTTAGCATTTATTTTATTCTTTAGAAAACTTAATTATTTACTTTTTTAAAGCTATTTTTCAAGGAACGTTTTTTTGCAGTATTATTGAATTTATTTTCTAAATCAGGATTGAAACAGGAATTTTTCCAGGTGGTGTTAATAAGCCATTCAAGTGCCTTACACAGCTTTGAAGAAACTAGGACTGCAGTGGGCTCGGATAGGCCCACTGAGGTTTTTAGAAAAGCAGGATTTGTTTTGTTAGGGAGGCATGATTTTGGTGAGATATTTCTGGAAGAGTTTTCCGCCTCTTTGTGATGCTGAGCACCCCCAAGGTTCCCCCCAACCCCAGGTGACTGGCAGGAGCTGACTGCCGTGTGGTGGTGCCTGGGCCTGACAGCGGGGCTCTGGGCATCCCAGGTGACTTTGGCCCATCTGCCTGCATTCCCACCCCCTCGGGCCTGGCTGGATCCCGGGCAGAGGGACCTTGCTGCTGTGTGACTGGAACATTCCCAAATGTCTTGTGAATTTGTAATCAAATTGGTCTCATTGGGAAAGACGCTTAATTAAGAGACTCAGGCAAGCACAGAGGCAGCCCGTGTGTCTCTGGCTTAGTCTGGAGGCAGCGGGGGTGCTGCTGGGAGTCCATGGCACAGGCCACAGCCCCTCACCTTGCCACGGTGGCTGGTAGCACGCCTGTCTTGCTCTGCCCCATGCCCTGAGCAGGCATGAGAGCTCCATGTCCCCTAGCGCACCCTGAGACGGGGCTCACAAGCGACGGTCCTGGGTGCCTCAGGGAGCTCACTGAGGGTGTGCGAAGTTGAAAGTGGCAAGGCTGTCAGGTAGAGGGAAGAGGTCAGGTGGCTAGGGGAGGACTCAGAGGCCTCCTGCAGGGCCAAGCACTGCAGAAAGGGCTGAGCTGGAGGTTGGCAGGGCTGCTCCAGGCAGGTCAGAGCAGGGCAGGGGGAGGAGAGGAGAAAGGGAGGAAGCTAGGCTGTGTGGTCTCCATAGAGGCATTCAGTCTACCTGCAGACAGCGGGAGCCCCAGGAAGGTCTGCACAACTGTACCCCAAGCGCCTCGGCCTCCTCTCAGCTTGCTGAGGAGGCACACTAGAGCCGCCTTCCTGATGGGAGCACTCTGTCCCATAAGGAGCAGGGAGCCAGGCTTGCTGGGGCCCCACCTGCACACCCAGCCTTACCCTGCATTCTCATAGCACAGATGAGGTTGAGACCGTGCAGTTGATGCATTGTTTAAGGTCTCTTACAAAAAAAAACACCTTAAACATAGTCACTGTCATTCAGACATTCAGAGAATGGTTGGCCACCAACAATGACCAAATATTGCTTGGCTTAACTTGAAGGCCTGCTGTCTCCTTCTGGGGGTCAGCATCCAGAGTCCTGGTGCCCTCTCAGCACAGGCCCAGTCAGACACAGGGACGCAGCTCCACCCTCACCACCAGCCCACCCTGCCTGTGGGCATAACCTTGATGAAGGGAGAGAATGATTGGCATCTGCTTTTCTCTTTTCTTTGCTAATAATTATGTTCCTGGCTGCCAAGAGTAGAGTTTCACCCTGTGGAGGTTCGGCTCATATCACCTGGTGGTCTGATTCATACCTTAGCCTGAGGCTCCACCAGAAGATCTTGCAGCCTCAATGTATGGGAAACCCTTTCCCCAGGCTTGTCCCAGTGCCACCGCTCCCCACCCCTGAGCCAGGACCCCAGAGGATGGCCATGCCCAATGCCTGGCAGAGGTCTGGTGCCAGCACTGGGAGCTGCTCTGTCCTTGCTTTGGGGCCGAGGGAGCCCTCATCCACCCCAGCACAGCAGCTGGGCACAGAGGAGCGCTCTTCCATCTTGACCAGGACTGCACCGAGAAGCACCAGGTGTCTTCAGCCTCCAGCCTCCTGGGCGACCTTCTCTTCCAGCCACAGTCCCATGAGGGCCCCTAGCCAGGGACACTTGTCTGTAAATTGTAATCCTTTCTCCAGCCCGGCTCTCCACTTGCTCCTTGTGTGAGCTGAGCAGGCAGTGCACCTCTGAGTGTCCCTTTTGTAAGGCCCCGGGGTTGCACTGAGTCTGCAGAGGCCGCGACCTCCTGGAACGCTGTGGGTGCAGGTGAGCCAGCATGTCCTAGGGAGATATTGCCAGCACACAGGGCCCTCCCGCCGCCAGCACCAGCGAGGTGGAGTGGTTCAGTGTTATTAGTGTCTATTATTAAAATTAAGTGGGCTGAAAAAGAATGGAGCTCCAGATACCAGCACTGTATATGAAATACAAAAGCTGGGGAGGTGGGGCCTGCCTTACAGGTGTGGCTGACTCTGAGCCCAGGCCTGCCGGGGTGGGGGCGGTCCCTCAGAATCCCAGAGGCAGCCCCAACCTCAGAACCCAGGATAGGAAATGGGTGTGTTTAGTGGGGAAAGGGACAGGGTGTGGGTGGCAGGGCCAGCATGCAGCCCCCTCCCTCTCCCCTCCTCTCCCGTGGTGAGCCCAGCATGGGCACCGGGCCACCTCAGCCGTGTTCCCGGGGCTGGGAGGACAGCTCTGGCCCTTCCTAGGCCTAGCCTCACCCCAAGCTAAATGTAACCCAGTTGGACTCTGTTAAAGGAAGCAGTGTTTTGAGTTCGATTCTGCCTCTGTAGCTCAAAGGGGGCGGCCCCCAGAGTCCTGTGCGTTCTGCCAAAAGCTATGCCAAGTCCATAGCTTTGCCAAATGCACGGAGCTCTGCCATTCCAGTGTGGTGCAGGCCTTGCCAAGGGTTTATCTGCATGCGTCTCGGTGGGCTTGTCCTGCATGGGAGTTGTGTTCCTGTGCAAGGGGGAGCCTTGCTCCAGGACAGGATGACTGTCTTCCCTGTTCTTAGGGACAAGTCCCAAGATGCCAGAAAGGCAGTCTCCCAAGGGCCCACCATGCAGAAGTGTCAATAAACCACGAGTTCTGAACTCTGTCGCCCGAGTCCTGCCTTCTTCCTGACTTCTGAGCATCTTGTCCCCTTTGATGTCCAGGATGTGTTTGGAAGCTGCTTTAATATTGGGGACCATCTGCAAGTCTTGTGAAGCAAGCAGACAAATTCTGGAGAGAGCCCTGGTGGCCTGCACCCCCCTGGTCTGGCCGGCAGCCTTATTTTCCTCCCTGAGGGGCTCTGAGCCCATCCCACCATCAGCAGGAAGGTGACAAACAGGAAAGGGATTAAGCCCCTGGACATCACATTGGGGAGCCACAGGAGCATTGAGGACCCTCATTTTATCCAGGAGCCTGATGTGCCCTAGGTGGTTCCATCCTGAGGATGGAGACCCTCTGACATGACGCTCTTGAGACCCACCATTTATACCCTCCTGGCACCTCCTGAGGCCAGGTGCAGTGGTGCACACCTGTAATCCCAGCACTTTGGGAGGCTGAGGTAGGAGGATCTCTTGAGCTCAGGAATTTGAGACCAGCCTGGGCTACATAGGCAGTCCCCCATCTCTACAAATAATCAAAAAATTCTCTTGATTGAGAAAGGAACCAAATATCAAAAGGCAGTGAAGAATTGGGGACTCTGAGAAGGGCGACTTTCCAAGGCTTGGACCCCTTAGAAGCTTTGCAGCCTAGGGGCACTTGACCCCTGTGTGATAAGCCGAATCCTCTTTGTCTTAGGGGTGACTTGGTGGCTGGCTCATGGGCACAAGCCTGTAGTCTCAGCTACTTAGGAGACTGAGGCAGGAGGATTGCTTAAGTTTGAGGAGCTTGAGGCTGCAGTGAGCTAGGATTGCACCACTGCACTCCATCCTGGGTGACAGAGCGAGACCCTGTCTCAAAGAACAAAGCACTGAGCCTTTCTTCTGCCCGACCCCGCTCCCGCCACGCCACTCCCCAATCCTCGAAGCCTGCGTGGCACTTGTCCCACATGGGAGCTTGGCTGCTGCCCAGAAGCAAGTCCACTGCAGGTTCACTGCTGGTGCTTCCCAAGGGTCAGGATTACAGGGGGTTCTTTTTTCCTCCCTGCTTTAGGTTTTCTTCTAAATCCTAATTTTTTTATTTTTTTATTTATTTTTATTTATTTTTTTTTTTTTGAGACGGAGTCTCCCTCTGTCGTCCAGGCTGGAGTGCAGTGGCCAGATCTCAGCTCACTGCAAGCTCCGCCTCCCGGGTTCACGCCATTCTCCTGCCTCAGCCTCCCGAGTAGCTGGGACTACAGGCACCCGCCACCTCGCCCAGCTAGATTTTTGTATTTTTTTTTTAGTAGAGACGGGGTTTCACCATGTTAGCCAGGATGGTCTCGATCTCCTGACCTCGTGATCCGCCCGTCTCGGCCTCCCAAAGTGCTGGGATTACAGGCTTGAGCCACCGCGCCCGGCCTAAATCCTTATTTTTTTAGTACAGTAAACATGCTTTAAAAATGCTTTTATGTAATCTGTCATGGGAATTTTAAGGAAAAAAATAAAATAAAAATGCCTTAACAAAAGACCTGGAGAGAGCCACCAGCAGTTGGGGTGGGCAGTGCTAAGCCCTGAGGTCCTGGTAGAGAACAGGAATGGCCTTGGTGGCTGCACTAGGTGGAGGAGTGAGCCTGAGGAGGTGGGGGGCAGTGCTTCAGTGGTGGGCAAGCCTCACTGTTCCTGGTGAAAGGGACTGGCCCCTGATGGCTGCTTGGACAGATACCGGGAACCCACCTCAGGACCACCACATCAGATGGAGTTTAGGGAGCCCCCAACAAGGCCTGCCCACCTGCCTCCCTTTGCTCTAGACCTGTGGCCCCCAACCATAACCTCCAGTCCAGACCTCTGTGGCCTCACCCACCCAAGGGCGGCCGGCAGCAGAGTGCAGGGCCTTGGCCCGAGCACTGCTGCTGGTCGCTTAGCAGACTGCAGCACTGGTTCTCCCTGAACCCACAGGATGGCACGCCCGGGCCCAGTCCCATGTGACTGCAGCTCCTAGCACATGTGGAACTGCTCTTGGAGACGACTTCAGAGCCTTCTCAGTGCCCTCAGTGGGTCAGTATTGAAACAGCCAGTCGTGGGACTCTGTCGTCCAGTCCTTCAGCGCGTGTTGGCCAAGTGTTTGCCACGCTGCTGCAGGTGCTGGGACAAGGGATGACGAAGCAGCCCTCGAGCCAGCCACCATGTCACCACCTAAGACAGAGGATTCGGCTTATCACACAGGGGTCAAGTGCCCCAGGCCGCGAAGCTGCTAAGGGGTCCAAGGTTTGGAAAGTCACCCTTCTCAGAGTCCCCAGTTCCTCACTGCCTTTTGATCTTTGGTTCCTTTCTCAATCAAGAGAAAGCAAGGCAGCAGGGGCCGGGAGACTCGCCCTTGTGCTCCTGGCTGAGCTCAGGCTTCAAGGGCACACAGAAAACATCAAAAATGCCTCCCCACAGACACTGCCCAGCCACAGCCCAAAGTGCTGCCCTGAACTTCTCCCTAAAATGTGGGGGAGGCCCTCGTGCTTGTGGGCACGTGGGAGCGGCTGGCCCAGAGCTGCCTGAACCCAGTGCCTTCCCCACTCCCGCTTTGCCTGCAGAGGCCTCCTCTCTCCTGTCTGTAGCCTTATCTGTGCATTTTCTCCTAGTGCTTCCCAAGCCACCTGGGAGAGCTGTCAGTCCCCTCCCCCTGCTCCCCGCAGTGCCTGCTGTCCAGGGCTGCAGCCTCCAACTCTCCAGGACCAGCGCCAGAAAGGCAGCTTTTTTTTTTTTTTTTTTTTGAGAGGAGTCTCGCTCTGTTGCCAGCCTGGAGTGCAGTGGCGCGATCTTGGCTCACTACAACCTCCGCCTCCCAGGTTCAAGCAATTTCCCTGCTTCAGCCTCCTGAGTCGCTGGGACTACGGGTTTGTACCACCACGCCCAGCTAATTTTTGTATAGAGATGGGGTTTCACCATGTTGGCCAGGATGGTCTTGATTTCTTGACCTTGTGATCCACCTGCCTCGGCCTCCCAAAGTGCTGGGATTATAGGCGTGAACCACCACGCCAGGCCAAAAGAAAGCTTTATGTGTCCATTGTGTCACAGAGAGGGCATCTTTAGGGAAGCAGGGGAACTAGCCCCAGATGCAAGAGCTGGGACCAGGCCCTGGGCCTCCCACCGCACCTATTCAATCATCCATGTCCTCCTCTCCCCACCCCTGTTCCTCTGAAACTCCCAGCAGGATCTCCTTCCTAAATACCTCCTGTCTTGACTGTTCCCTAGTGAACCGGCTTATGTGTCTGAAACTCGTCTTCACAGCCAGATGGTGGCTGGGTGCTCTCCCTCTGCCCCTCACTTTCACAGAGCTTGGATCCCAGAGAGCACCCTCTCTCAGGACCGCTGGGTGGAGGTGAGGGAGGCCCAAGGGACGGAGGGTGCACAGGCAGGCAGAGGGGCTGGAGCTGCCTGGCACCTACAGGGGGTTCACCCTTCACCCATGGGAGCAGGCCACAGTGTGGCAGGTGGGGGTGGGGCTGGAGGTGAAAGGGGTGTGAGCCAACCCCTCAGTCAGGAGGGGGAAAAACCTGGAGCTAAGTCCAGCACAGACAGCTAAGGCCACGGAGTCTGCCTGGGGGAAGGGGTGGGGAGCCGGGACGTTGGGACTGGGCCTCAAACCCACCAAGTTGGGGCTTCAGCTGGTGGAAGGGAGCCCAAAACCAAGGTCTCCCAGGCAAGAGGTGATGTGAGGCTGAGCCGGGGAAACAGGCAAGAATCCTGGCTGGGAGGGCTGATGCCCGGCCTGCCCCAGAGTTCCCTCAGAAGGTCCCAGGATCCCAGCTGCCTTCTGGTCCTGCAGATCCCTTCTGTTCTCACCTGGCTGGTCTTGGGTGGAGCCAGGCTCTGAACCAGTTGAGGACAGGACCTCAGCTGGTGTGCTCCATATGCAAAACTGTCTTGAATCTGCTTCCTGGGACTTGGACTTCGGCGTTCTGGACATCTGGACCTCCCACAGCCAAGCAGTGGGCACAAGCCCTTAAGAGCCAGTCCTGAGGATTTGTCCTACCCCCATAGAGGGTCCTGGCCAGGTGTGTTAGCTCCAGGAGCAGCGCAGGGGGCCATGGTGGCACCAGAGCCCCATCACAGGTAGGCCTCTCCTTGGACCACTGTCCTAGGCAGTCACTCTGGCCATAGTCAGGGGACCTCTTCCTCAGTCACTGCCCAGCCCCAGGAGGCTCAAAAGGCCCGCCTCTGGGATCCACTTCCTCCCTCTTCCCAGACCTTATCTACAAAAGGAATGCCAGCTCACTTCTACTCAGATTTTTTTATTTTTTTTTAAGAGATAGGGTCTCTGTCACCAGGCTGGAATGCAAGTGGTGTGAACACGGCGCCCTGTACCTTCAACGTCCTGGGCTCAGGTGATCCTCCCACCTCAGCCTCCCAAACAGCTGGGACAATAGGTGTGCACCACCACGCCCAGCTAAGTTTTTCTTTCTCTTTTTTCTTCAGAGATGAGGTCTTGCTATGTTGCCCAGACTGGCCTAGTCAGGTTCTTTTTTATTATGATGATGATTTGAAACAGAGTCTCACTCTGTAGCCCAGGCTGGAGTGCAGTAGTGCCATCTCGGTTCACTGCAACCTCTGCCTCCCGGGTTCAAGTGATTCTTCTGCCTCAGCCACCAGAGTAGCTGGGATTATAGGCACATGCCACCATGCCCAGCTAATTTTTGTATTTTTAGTAGAGATGGGGTTTCACCATGTTGGCCAGACTAGTCTCGAATTCCTGACCTCAAGTGATCCTCCCGCCTCAGCATCCCACAGTGCTGGAATTATGGGCGTGAGCCACTGTACCCATCCATTGTCAGCTTTTGGATGGGTCCACACTCACTTTTATGAAAGCCACATGCACTCCAGCACAATGTGGCATTCCTTCAAACTATTATCTAAACAATTACCATTACATGCGTATTTCCAGGTTAAATGTTAAATGGATATAGAAACTTTAAAGGATATAAAGAGTGATTAAAATGTATTCTGTATTTCTTAAATTATAAAAGTAACAACATGACAAAACTTGGAAAACAGAGAAAAAGAAAAACAAGATTTAGTTTCAAGCATGGAACAGAATAATTGAGATGTTTTAAAATGCAGTTTAAGGCCAGGCACGATGACTTACACCTGTAATCCCAGCACTTTGGAAGGCTGAGGTAGGCAGATCATTTGAGGTCAGGAGTTCAAGACCAGCCTGGCCAACATGCTGAAACCTGTCTCTACTAAAAATACAAAAATTAACCAGGCATGGTGGTGGGTGCCTGTAGTCCCAGCTACTCAGGAGGCTGAGGCATGAGAATAGCTTGAACCCAGGAGGAGGAGGCTGAGATCTCAGTGAGCTGAGATTGTGCCATTGCACTCCAGCCTGGGGGACAAAGCAAGACTCCGTCTCAAAAAAAAAAAAAAATGCAGTTAAAAAATAAAACCTCTTGCAATAAAAGGCACCCTTTTTTGTCCAGGAATAACACAGAGAAGTTACTAGTTACTGAAGATGAAAAAGCACTAAGTGTAAGAGCTATAAATTTTGGAGTCAGAACTACATGTACTTTTTTGTTGTTGTTGTTTTGTTTTTTGAGACTGAGTCTTGCTCTGTCACCTAGGCTGGAGTGCAGTGGCGCGATCTTGGCTCACTGCAACATCTGCCTCCTGGGTTCAAGCAGTTCTCCTGCCTCAGCCTCCCGAGTAGCTGGGATTACAGGCGCCCACCACACACAGCTAATTTTTGTATTTTTAGCAGAGACGGGGTTTCATCATGTTGGCCAGGCTGGTCTTGAGCTCCTGACCTTGTGAGCCACCTGCCTCGGCCTCCCAAAGTGCTGAGATTACAGGCATCAGCCACTGCGCCCAGCCACATGTACGTATTTTATTGACAAAAACAGGCTAGAATTTGGTGCATTTAGCATCCTCCCTGGACAATAATTCTCCTCTGTTGACATCATGTCCAGGAGGGTTTGGCCCCCACCAGGAAACATTGCCCTGCTCCACAGGGCTTCGGGCTGACCAGCGGTGACACAGGCAGGCCGCGGAGCCCTCACCTGCTATCTCAATGCCTGATCCCGACAATGCAGCAGACTTTTCCAAACAGCTTGTCATGGTCTGTTTTCTTTCAGTAAGTGAAAGATTTTCACACTAAGGAAAGTTTGTAGGCAGACATTTAGAAGAAAATAGTGAAAGTTTCTTATACCATATATGACTATAAGGACACAGATATCCAGCCCTGACAATCCTGTATGAACAGTTCATCAGGTGCTGTTTTATTTCAGTAAATGAAAGACAAAAATCTTCTTCCTTTTTTTTTTTTTTTTTTAATTGAGACAGAGTCTCGCTCTATCACCCAGGCTGGAATGCAGTGGTGCAGTCTCAGCTCACTGCAACCTCTGCCTCCCAGGTTCAAGCGATTCTCTCGCCTCAGCCTCCCGAGTAGCTGGGACTACAGGTGTGGACCACCATGCCTGGCTAATATTTTGTACTTTAGTAGAGACGGGTTTTCACCATGTTGCTTAAGCTGGTCTCAAACTCCTGAGCTCAGGCAATCTGCCCACCTTGGCCTCCCAAAGTGCTGGGATTACAGGCGTGAGCCACCACGCCTGGCTTTCTTCCATTTTTAAAACACGAAGTCTTTGACATCAACACCTTGGGAACTGATGTTACAGATCAGCTCCAAAGCCTAACAGTGAAACAGACCCACCAGCCGACATGAATACAACTTTGACCATAATAAGATCCTTTTAGACTTCGCCCTCGGCTCCCCCACCACTCGCTCTGTAACCAGTATCCTAACTGTTAGAATCATCCTCATAGATTTACCACTGTGTGTATACCCCTACACACTGCTCTGTAGTTTTGCTTGTCTTTTAACTTTCTGAAAACGACATTTTACTATCTGCTTTCTTATACTTCATGTTTGTGTCACTTAGCATATGTTTCTTGAATTCATCCATGCTGTGTGGGTTTCTGGCTCTTTGCAGAAACAGAGCTGCCATAAACATTCTTGTCAGGTCTCCTGGTTTCCATGCACAGGAGTTTCTCTAGGGTATACACCAAAAAGTGAAAATGCTAGGCAAAGTAGGCTATACGATTTATAAATTAAAATTAAATTAATCGCATTAAAATTAAATTAATTAAATTTTACATTTTTATTCTAATTTTTCCTTTTTTTGTTTTTTTTTGTTTGTTTGTTTTTTCTTTTTTTTTTTTTTTTTTTTTTGAGACGGAGTCTCACTCTGTCGCCCAGGCTGGAGTGCAGTGGCCAGATCTCAGCTCACTGCAAGCTCCGCCTCCCGGGTTTACGCCATTCTCCTGCCTCAGCCTCCCGAGTAGCTGGGACTACAGGCGCCCGCCACCACGCCTGGCTAGTTTTTTGTATTTTTTAGTAGAGACGGGGTTTCACCATTGTTTGTTTTTTCAAGATGGAGTCTCACTCTGTCTCCCAGGCTGAAGTGCAATGGCATGTTCTCAGTTCACTGCAACCTCTGCCTCCTGGATTCAAGAGACTCTTTTGCCTCAGCCTCCCAAGTAGCTGGGATTACAGGAGCCTGCCACCATGCCCCACTAATTTTTGTGTTTTTAGTAGAGATGGCATTTTACCATGTTGGCCAGACTGGTCTCAAACTCCTGACCTCAAGTGATCCATCTTCCTCAGCCTCCCAAAGTGCTGGGATTATAGGCATGAGCCACTGCACCTGGTCTTTTGTTTGTTTGTTTCTTTGTTTGTTTGTTTTACAAGTGGGATCTCACTCTCTTGCCCAGGTTGGAGTCCAATTGGCTCACTGGAGCCTCGACCTCCTAGGTTCAATCTATCCTCCCACCTAAACCGCCCAAGTAACTGGGACTACAGGTGCATACGGCTATGCATGGCTAATTTTTTTTACTTTTTTGTCAAGACGAGGTTTCACTGTGTTGCCCAGGCTAGTCTTGAACTCCTGGCCTCAAGTGATCCACCTGCCTCAGCCTCCCAAAGTGTTGGGATTACAGGCATGAGAACCACTGCACCTGGCCTAAACATTTTTGTTTAATTTATTTTTTTTGAGACAAAGTCTTATTCTGTCACCTAGGCTGGAGTGCAGTGGCACGATCTCAGCTCACTGTAACCTCCACCTCCTGGGTTCAAGCAATTCTCCTGCCTCAGCCTCCTGAGTAGCTGGGATGACAAGGCGCCCGCCACCACGCCCCAGTAATTTTTTGTATTTTTAGTAGAGACAGGGTTTCACTATGTTGGTCAGGCTGGTCTTGAACTCCTGACCTCGTGATTTGCCCGACTCGGCCTCCCAGAGTGCTGGGATTACAGGCGTGAGCCACCGCGACTGGCCACCGGGCCAATTTTAACAATTTTAAATTTAAATGTTTAGGTCTGGGCACGGTGGCTTATTTAAGCTCACTGGGTGCGGTGGCTCACATCTGTAATCCTAGCACTTTGGGAGGCCAAGGAAGGCAGATTGCCTGAGCTCAGGATTTCGAAACCAGCCTGGGCAACATGGTGAAACCCCATCTCTACTAAAATACAAAAAATTAGCCAGGTGTGGTGATGTGCACCTGTAGTCCCAGCTACACAGGAGGCTAAGGCAGGAGAGTTGCTTGAACCCAGGAGGCAGAGGTTGCAGTGAGCTGAGATGGCACCACTGCACTCCAGCCTGGGCGACAGAGCAAGTCTGTCTCCAAAAAAAAAAAAAAAACAAAAAAAACAAAACTTCCCGATAAAATATCAGGGATTTCTGGACAGCAACAGCAGCATTGCATTAAACCAGGTGCAGGCCCCATAGGACCACACAGGTGTGCAGCCACAAGGCCAGTCTGCACTGAGTCCTGAGTCTTCTTTCCCACTTGTCTAGGTCGTGCGTCGGCTTGTACCCAATGTCAGTGCTCACAGCATTTCTGTTGTTTCTCATCCTCACCACCACTTGGGACCATCCAACTTTTAAATTTTTGTCAATGTAATGAATGTAAAATAGCATCGTGTTGTAGTTTCAATAGGTACTTCCTTGGTTACCCAAGAGGGTGAGCAGTTGGTGAGTGTGTTGGCTGTGGGTGGCTTCTTTTTCTTTTTAAGTAATGATGAGTTCTTATTTGTTACTCAGGCTGGCCTCAAACTCCTGAGTTCAAGCAATCCTCTCACCTTGGACTCCAAAGTGCTGGAATTACAGGCGTGAGCCACCATACCCAGCTGACCTTTTTTTTTTTTTTTTTGTCTTGAGACAGAGTCTTGCTCTGTCGCCCAGGCTGGAGTGCAGTGGCGAGATCTTGGCTCACTGCAAACTCCGCCTCCTGAGTTCAAGTGATTCTCCTGCCTTGGCCTCCCAAGTAGCTGGGACTATAGGTACCCACCACCTCGCCTGGCTAGTTTTTGTATTTTTAATAGAGATGGGTTTTCACCATGTAGGCTGGTCTTGAACTCCTGATCTCAAGTGACCTTCCTGTCTTGGCCTCCCAAAGTGCTGGGATTACAGGCGTGAGCCACCATGCCTGGCCCTGACTTTTATTTTTTAAGATCAGAGGACAGAGTTGTCTCTAGGTCTGTTCCTGCCCCTAAAAAACCACGTGGGTATGGATGGGTCACCCTCCTCCTGGGGCCTCATTTTTCTCATCTGAACAATAGAGATACGCCGTTTTCTTTCTTTCTCTCTGTCTCTCTCTCTCTCTGTCTCTCTCATTTTCTCTCTTTCTTCATCTTTTTTTGAGAGAGTCTCAAACTTAATCTTAAATTTGTCTGTCACCCAGGCTGGAGTGCGGTGGCTCGACCATGGTTTACTGTGGCCTCGTGATCCTCGGCTTAGGTGATCCTCCCACCTCAACCTCCCAGGTAGGTGAGACTACAGGCACACACCATCACACCCAGCTAATTTTTTTTTTTTTTTTTTTTTTTTTAAATAGAGACGGGGTTTTGCCATGTTGCCCAGGCTGGTCTCGAATTCCTGGTGAAATCGCTTTACAAATTTATGACTGAGATAGTGAGATAGATCTAACTTAACCAACTCCATCTTGCTTCTAACCTCCAAGCTGTCCTTGATCATTCCGGCTGAACTAACTTTGGGAGAAACTTAGTTTATAGTTTATAATTTAAACAAAGATGGTAAAGACAGTAACAGCCCTTTCCCAAAGCAGACCTCCTTCTTGCCTGGTGACTAGATTACCTTTGTAGGACTCACATTAGCCACAGATTAGAAATTATGGTTTAGGAGTCATGCAGCTGGAGGTTACAAGATTCTAACCCCTCCCTAAACTGCTCCTAAAATCAGTGCTTGAGATATTTTGCAGACCGTGTATTTGATGAATCAACTAGTACCACCCAGATCAATAAACTGGCTCATCTGATCTTGTGGCCCCTACCCAGGAACTGACTCAGTGCAAGAAGACAGCTTCAGCTCCCTATGATTTCATCTCTGACCAGTCAGCAGTCCGGGCTCACTGGCTTCCCCCCACCCACCAAGTTATCCTTAAAAACTCTGCTCCCGGAATGCTCAGGGAGACTGATTTGAGTTATAATAAAACTCTGGTCTCCCGCACAGCCAGCCCTGCATGAATTACCCTTTCTCTATTGCAATTCCCCTGTCTTGATGAGTCGGCTCTGTCTAGGCAGTGGGCAAGGTTAACCCCTTGGACGGTAACCCAAGGCGATCCTCCTGCCTTGGCCTTGTTTTTTTATTTCTTTATGTACCTGTCTACCATTGGATTATAATCCCTTCAGGTCAGGGCCCATATTCTCATCATCTTCGGTATCCTTAGCACAGGGCCGGGTCCCAGAGTAGATGTCCACATGGGCCGGGCGCGGTGGCTCAAGCCTGTAATCCCAGCACTTTGGGAGGCCGAGACGGGCGGATCACGAGGTCAGGAGATCGAGACCATCCTGGCTAACACAATGAAACCCCGTCTCTACTAAAAAAATACAAAAAACTAGCCGGGCGAGGTGGCGGGCGCCTGTAGTCCCAGCTACACGGGAGGCTGAGGCAGGAGAATGGCGGCAACCCGGGAGGCGGAGCTTGCAGTGAGCTGAGATCCGGCCACTGCACTCCAGCCTGGGTGACAGAGCGAGACTCGGCCTCAAAAAAAAAAAAAAAAATGTCCACATGACTCTGTTGTGTCTATTGAATGAAGGATGTAATTCACTAAGTTGATCTGTCAGCATCAACAAAAGCAGGATGGGGAGGAAGCTCCCATGTGCAAGGCAGGGCAGGCAGAGGGGCAGAAGGGAAAAACCTGGCTCAAGGCTCGGCTCTGCCAACTTCGGCAACCTTGGGCAAGGGACCTTCCCCTCATCTGCAGGTGGGGATGCTGACATCGAATAGATGCAGACATGGTGGCTGTTCTTTCCACTTGCCAATGAAAAGAGTTGAACTCTGCAAAATATTTGAAAAGATTTATTCTGAGCCAAATATGAGTGACCTTGGCCCACGACACAGCCCTCAGGAGGTTTTGAGAACATGTGCCCAAGGTGGTTGGAGCGCAGCTTGGTTTTATACATTTTAGAGAGGCATGAGGCATCAATCAAATACATTTAAGAAATACATTGGTTTGGTCCAGAAAGGTGGGACAACTCAAAGATGTTGGGGGGGGGGGGGCACTTCCGAGCAATAGGTGAATTAAAAAAATTTCCGATTGATAATTGGTTGAGTTTGTCTAAAAACCTGGGATTCATAGAAAGGGAATGTTCAGGCCGAGCGTGGTGGTTCACGCCTGAAATCCCAGCACTTTGGCAGGCCAAGGCGGACAGATCACGAAGTCAGGAGATTGAGACCATCCTGGCTAACACGGTGAAACCCTGTCTCTACTAAAAATAAAAAAATTAGCCAGGCATGGTGGTGGGCACCTGTAGTCCCAGCTACTCAGGAGGCTGAGGCAGGAGAATGGCGTGAACCTGGGAGGTGGAGCTTGCAGTGAGCTGAGATTGCGTCACTGCACTCCAGCCTGGGTGACAGAGCGAGACCCCGTCTCAAAAGAAAAAAAAAAAAAAGGGAATGTTCGGGTTAAGATAAAGATTGTGGAGACCAAAGTTCTTTTGAAGTCTTATAGTGGCTGCCCTTAGAGACAATAGATGACAAATGTTTCCTATTCAGATCTTAATCTCTCTCTCTCTTTTTTTTTTTTGAGGCAGTCTTGCTCTTTTGGGCTGGAGTGCAACTCAGCTCAGCTCACTAACCTCTACCCCTCTCAGTTCAGCGATTCTCCTGCCTCAGCCTCCCGAGTATCTGGGATTACAGGTGCGTACCACCATGCCTGGCTAATTTTTTTGTATTTTAAATAGAGACGGGGTTTCACCATGTTGGCCAGGCTGTTCTCGAACTCCTGACCTCAGGTGATCCGCGTGCCTCAGCCTCCCAAAGTGCTAGGATTACAGGTGTGAGCCACCAGGCCTGGCCTCAGATCTTAGTTCTTAGTTAATCTCTTTTTTTTTTTTTTTTTTTTTTGAGCCCAGTGCTTGCTCACTGCCCAGGCTGGAGTGCAGTGGCCGGATCTCAGCTCACTGCAAGCTCCGCCTCCCGGGTTCACACCATTCTCCTGCCTCAGCCTCCCTAGTAGCTGGGACTACAGGTGCCCGCCACCTCGCCCGGCTAGTTTTTTGTTTTTTTTAGTAGAGACAGGGTTTCACCGTGTCAGCCAAGATGGTCTCGATCTCCTGACCTCGTGATCCGCCCGTCTCGGCCTCCCAAAGTGCTGGGATTACAGGCTTGAGCCACCGCGCCCTGCCTACTTAGTTAATCTCTTTAGGATTGGGAGGTTCTGGAAGAAAAAGATCTAGGTATATTAATAGAGATCTTTTTTTTTTTTTTGGAGACGGAATTTTGCTCTTGTTGCCTAGGCTGGAGTGCAGTGGTGTGATCTCAGCTCACTGCAACTTCCACCTCCTGGGTTCAAGTGATTCTTCTGCCTCAGCCTCCTGAGTAGCTGGGATTATAGGCATGTGCCACCATGCCTGACTAATTTTTGTATTTTTAGTAGAGATGGGGTTTTACCACATTGGTCAGGCAGGTCTGGAACTCCCGACCTCAGGTGATCCACTTGCCTTGGCTTTGCAAAGTGCTGGGATTACAGGTGTAAGCCACCACACCGGACCAAGATTCTTTACAGATGCAAATTTTCTACCTCAAAGAACAGCTTTGCAGGGTCATTTCAAAATATGGCAAAGATACATGTTTTGGGGTAAAATATTTTTATTTGCTTCCTTGTCTCATAATCCTATGCCAGAGTCAGGCTGGAAATAAGTCATGATACACAGGGTTAAATAAAACCCCTCTGATGAGAATTTGTGGTTTGTAGGGCTTGACTCCCCAGACCCCTTAGATAGGAGGTTGGGCAAGATAAAAAAAATCAGAGTTTAGTCCTCACACTCAACCTCTGAAGTTCTCAGGTGCATTGCACAGGCCCAACCTTGAGGGTCACACCTCTCTGAGCCCCAGGTCTTTTCTTTGTCAACAAGGCAGGGTGACCCCCAGCAACTCCCTACCAATGGGCCACAGAGCTGCCAGGTAGAAGGGTCACAGGAAGAAAAGGTAAATCCCATCAAGCTAGAGCTCTGGCTGAGATGGTCCACATATTTTTCCCCACTGTTTTTCTTTTTTCTTTTTTTTTTTTTTTTTTAACTAAGATACAGTTTACAGGACATTGTATTTCAGGGTTGAGCATCTGAGACCTGTGTGTGATAAGCTCAGGGACACAAACATGACAAATGATTAGAAATTGCCATGTTCCTTCCCCTTCTCCCTAACTCACCAATGCCCTAACATAGGCATTGCTGAGATACTTCATACTTCAGCTGTGCTGCTGAGTGACCCTCGTAAAGCAAGAGCCAGGGGTTGCCAGCCCCAGTGACCTTTGGTGGGTGAGGACCACATCTCCAGCTGCCTCCTGGACAATGTCCCTTGAAAATCACATGGATAAGGCCAGGTGTGGTGGCTCATCGCCTATAATCTCAGCACTTTGGGAGGCCAAGGCAGGAGGATCACTTGAGCCCAGGAGGCTGAGGCTGCAGTAGACTGTGATTACAAGACCGTGACTCAAAACAAAACAAAGAACATGTATTTGAGGGCCGGCTGCGGAGGCTCATGCCTATAATCCCAGGTGGTGATTATGTAATCGCAGGTGGATCACCTGAGGTTAGGAGTTTGAGACCAGCCTGGCCAACATGGTGAAACCTCGTCTCTACCAAAAAATACAAAAATTAGCTGGGCGTGGTGGCGTATGCCACCCAGTCCTAGCCGCTGGGGAGGCTGAGGTGGGAGAAATACTTGAACTTGGGAGGCGAAGGTTGCAGTGAGCCAAAATCGTACCACTGCATTTCAGCCTGGACGACAAAGCGAGGCCCTGTCTCAAAATAAATAAATAAATAAAGTGATATTTGTGCTTTTTTTTTTAAAGACAGGATCTCTCTCTGTTTCCCAGGCTTGAGTGCAGTGACCCACTCATAGCTCAGTGCAGCCTCCAAATCCTAGGCACAAGCAATGGGGGCATTCTTGGGTGCACAAGGAAGAACTCTGGCTGGCTCTTGGAGGTGGCATGGAAAGGGTGGCTGAGCACGTTCATGCTGTGCTTTATGTGCCTTGCATTACTGAATTTGTAAAAATGAGCATGAAATGTTTTTGTAGTTAAAAAAAATCATAAAGTAGAAAGAAAAGAAACCTTTTCGGAAACCAGACGGAGACAGTGAGCTGAGGAAGAGGCTGAGGGCTACTTGCCACAGACACGCCAGGTGAGCAGCAGGCAGGGCAGAATAGATGGGGACAGAGTGGAGGGCTGGGTTGCTAAGTATTTAAGACACTCGTCGCCTGGCGTGGTCCCTCAAACCTGTAATCCCAGCACTTTGGAAGGCCGAGGAGGGCGGATCACCTAAGGTCAGGAGCTGAAGACCAGCCTGGCCAACATGGCAAAACCCTGTCTCTACTAAAAAATGCAAAAATTAGCCCAGCATGGTGGTGGCCACCTGTAGTCCCAGCTACTAGGGAGGCTGAGGCAGGGAGATTGCTTGAACCCAGGAGGTGGAGGTTGCAGTGAGCCGAGATCACGCCACTGCACTTTAGGCTGGGTGAGAGAGGGAGACACTGTCTCAAAAAAAAAAAAAAAAAAAAAAAAACCCTCTTCCTCCACGTTTGTCTCCTCTCTTCCTCCCCCATCCATTTCCTTGGAGATGGCAACGTGGCTGGAAGCCGAGGAGGCAGCTGGTGTGGATAAAAAATCAAGCAAATATATTGAGGATAATGGGAGCCAGGTTTCTCACTGCTGGAGATGAGAATTACTAATATGGAAAGAGGGAAGGCTGAAAAGAGCCCTGAGGCATTGGAGATGTCAGTGTGGACTTTTCACACATGAGTATATATAGATGTGGGAGCCAGCCTGAAGGGGCTCTCATTGACCAAGTCTAGGACAATTGGAGCATCCAAATAAAAATGACCAGATGGCCAGGTGCAGTGGCTCACACCTGTGCTCCCAGGACTCTGGGAGGCCAAGACAGGAGGATCGTTTGGGCCAGGAGTTCAAGACCAGCCTGGGTAACATAGGGAGATCCTGTCTCTACAAGAAATATATATTTTTTTAATTAGGTGTGGTGGCATGTGCTTGTAGTCCCAGTTACTCAGGAGACTGAGGCACGAAAATCACCTGAGCCTACGAGATAGAGGTTGCAGTAGAGCAAGACTCTGTCTCAAAACACAAAAAAGAGAGAGAGAGAGAGACTACAAACTACTGCATAATATAGGCGTCCATGAGTCGGCGCTGATTGAAGCTAAGGGAAGGCTTTTCCTTACAGGACAGTGCCAATCCATGAATGGAGAGGGGTGATGTAAATAGATAAACCACCACTTGGTAAGTATCATTCTGATAGGCTGATTCAAGCAGGAGGATTACAGACCTAGGGAGGCTCAGGCTGGTGGGTACAGAGTGGATGAGGTACAGAATATTGCAAAATACGGCTGGGCGCAGTGGCTCACGCCTATAATCTCAGCACTTTGGGAGGCCAAGGTGGGCGAATCACTTGGGGTTAGAAGTTCAAGACCAGTCTGGCCAACATGGTAAAATCCCGTCTCTATTAAAAACACAAAAATTAGCTGGGTGTGGTGGTGGGTGCCTATAATCTCAGCTACTTGGGAGGCTGAGGCAGGAGAATCACTTGAACCCAGGAGGTGGAGGTTGCAGTGAGCCAAGATCGAGCCACTGCATTCCAGCCTGGGTGACAAGCGCGAGACTCTGTTTCAAAAAAAAAAAAAAAAAAAAGGGAAAAAAATCTCCTGGCCACACACAGTGGCTCACCCCTGTAATCCCAGCACTTTGGGAGGCCGAGGTAGGTTGATCACAAGGTCAGGAGATCGAGACCATCCTGGCCAACATGGTGAAACCCCATCTCTACTAAAAATACAAAAATTAGCTGGTCGTAGTGGCGCCTGCCTGTAATCCCAGCTACTTAGGAGGCTGAGGCAGGAGAATTGCTTGAACCAGGGAGTCGGAGGTTGTGGTGAGCTGAGATCGCGCCACTGCATTCCAGCCTGGCAACAGAGCGAGACTCCATCTAAAAAAAAAAAAAAAAATCTCCTCCCACACACAGGTCTCCTGCCACGCTCCCATCAGGAGGAGAGTCTAGTTTCCCTCCTTGAATCTGAGCAGACGGCAGGGACTTGGCCATAACCAATACAACATGGCGAAAATGATACTGTGTGACTTCCAAGGCCAGGTCAGAAGACTTTGCACCTTTGGCCTTTGTCTCTTGGAGCTCTTCTCTCTTGACAGGTTCCCTCTCAGAGCCGTGCCACCATGCTGCACATATCCCAAGTCACAAGGAGAGGCCACATGATGGTGGCTCCAGCAAATAATCCCTGCTGAGCCTTTCCTTCCACCACCCCACCCAGGAGCCATCAGGGAAATGGACGCCCCATCCACCAGCCATGGGAGCCACTTCTGGCAGTTGAAATCACTTCAGTGGAGGGCCAGGCATCATGGAGCAGAGAGAAGCTGGACCTGCTGTGTCTTGCCTGAAGTCCTAGCCCACAGAGCTCACAGGCACAATAAAATGGTTTTGGTAATGTTGCTAAATTTGGGAGTAGTTAATTAGGCAAAAATAGGCAACTGGAGTATTGGTATACTCTCCAATATCTCTCCACAAAATACTTATCCAATGCAAAGGGAACTCAGAAGCTGCGCCGGTGGAGAACCTGAGTACAGGCATGGCTTGCTTTGTAACCGGGAATGTGTGATGCTTAAAGTCATTATCATTGTGCCTCTGAAACGATCACTGGGGAAATGTGGCATTGTTTCTGTAGGATTATAACCAGCAATGCAGGGCCGGGATGAGTGAGGTGCTGGAACGGGGCCCAAGGCTGGGGCAGGGGCAACTCATCCTGGAGACTCCTGAGCACACAAAAATGCTTTAGTTGTTTTGGTTTTGGATTTTTTTTTTGAGATGGAGTCTGGCTCTGTCACCAAGGCTGGAGTGCAGTGGTAGCGATCTCAGCTCGCAATCCACCTCGGGGGGTTCAAGTGATTCTTTTTTTTTTTTTTTTTTTTTTTTTTTTTTTTTTTGAGACGGAGTCGGCTCTGTCCGCCAGGCTGGGTGCGCAGTGGCGGATCTCGGCTCACTGGCTCCGCCTCCCGGGTTCGCCATTCTCGGCCTCAACCTCGGTAGCTGGACCGCAGGCATGCCCGCCTCGCCCGGCTGGATTTTTGTATTTCTTAATAGAGACGAGGTTTCACCGTGTTAGCCAGGATGGTCTCGATCTCCTGACCTCGTGATCCGCCCGTCTCGGCCTCCCAAAGTGCTGGGATTACAGGCTTGAGCCACCGCGCCCGGCCTCAAGTGATTCTTATACCTCAGCCTCCCGAGTAGCTGGGATTACAGGCGCCCGCCACCATGCCTGGCTAATTTTTGTATTTTTAGTAGAGATGGGGTTTCACCATATTGGCCAGGCTGGTTTCAAACTCCTGACCTCAAGTGATCCGCCCACCTCGGCCTCCCAAAGTGCTGGCGTAAGCCACCGCGCAGGGCTGCTTTGGTTTTAATTTATTTTGAAATCAGAAAAAAAAAGCATAATAATAATGAATCCAATCTTGATTATATTTATCTTCATACCAATGCAATATGAAATGTATTGAAATTGTTTCTTTTTTTCGTGTGTGTGTGTGTGTGTGTAAGAAGGGACTGAAAAGTGCAAAAATGCATAGAGCCTAGAGGCATCATGCATCCCTGGGTTGGGGACATCCTGCAGAATAAAATATGCCAGGGAAGATGGAGTCAGTACACTTCCCTGTGTCTCTCCCATCGAATGCAACCAGAAAATCTGGACAGCTGCAAGGGCATCCTGCTAAGAACTTGAAATGGCAAATGATATGGGCACAGTGAGGAAGAATACTGAATTCTAAGTGTTACTGACCTGATAGTGAGTTCCCTCCCACTTTTTTTCCTTCAGTCCAGACTTAATGCAGCCTGAAACCCGAAGTATGTATCGTTGTGGACCGAGAGAGCTTCAAGAGAAGCCCACTAGCTCTGGCTAGAGGGATGAGGAAGGAGCCTCCTAACATGCAGAGCTAATAGGGAAATATCCCATTTGTCTTTTTTCCTTTTTTTCCCGCAGTATTTCTTGTACCATCTTGTAGGCAACTTTGTGTTGGTGGCAGCCACAGCGATAGCACTGGCATTGGGGGAGTTTGGGAGCCTAAACTTCTGAAAGAAGGAAACCTCATCTTTGATCAGAAGAGATTATTTCCAGGAGGATGGGGCTTTTTTTCTCTGTCCTCCACTGCTTGGCTCCCAGTATGGATCTAGTCATGGGGAGTATGTGGCGAAATTGAGGAAATAAAGCCATACCTTTCTGGACAGAGGACTGGAAAAGGGAACCCTAACAAACTGGAAAGGACCAGGAGGATTAAAAGTTGTTTATGAACTCCTAGACTCACCCCAAAGATGTATATGTATGGACCTGACTCTAAACCAGGCCGGGCACGGTGGCTCACACCTATAATCCCAGCACTTTGGGAGGCCAAGATAAGCAGATTGCTCGAGCTCAGGAGTTCGAGACCAGCCTGGGCAACGTGGTGAAACCTCGTCTCTATAAAAAATAAAAAACTTAGCTGAGCATGGTGCACGTGCCTGTAGCTCCAGCTACTCGGGAGGCAAAGATGGGAGGATCGCTTGAGCCCAGGAGGCAGAGGTTGCAGTGATCTGAGATTGCACCACTGACCTCCAGCCTGGGCAACAGAGTGAGACCCCATTGCAAATAAAATAAACAGCATACCATAGGCTTTGAGAACTGAATTAAGGGACTGACCATGCCTAAGTGCCATACTGGCCGCTGGGTGGTGCACCTAGGGGATAGAGCTGAATAGCTCTACAAAGGCTTTGAAAACACAGCTGCATTGAAACCATAACCCACAGAGGAGTGGTCAAATCTTGCAGCGTGAAACCAACCCAGTCAATTGCCTACTTAAACAAAAATTTCCACATTCTTATAGGATTTAAACAGAACCCAGAACCCCATGATATAATATTTTAAGTGTCCGGGATAAAATCTGCTATAGACTGTTTGTGTCTCCTCAAAATTCATATGTTGAAACCTAATCTACAACGTGAGGGTATCTGGAGGTGGAGACTTTGGGAAGTGATTAGATCATGAAGATGGATCCCTCATGAATGGGATTAGTGCCCTTATAAAAGACACCCTGGCCAGGCACAGTGATTCATGCCTGTAATCCCTGCACTTTGGGAGGCCGAGGTGGGTGGATTACCTGAAGTCAGGAGTTCAAGACCAGCCTAGCCAACAGAGTGTAACCCCGAATCTACTAAAAATACAAAACCTTAGCTCGGCATGGTGGCGTGCACCTGTGGTCCCAGCTACTCAGGAGGCTGAGGCAGGAAAATTGCTTGAACCCGGGAGGCAGAGGTTGCAATGAGCCAAGATTGTACCACTGTGCTCCAGCCTGGGCGACAGAGCAAGACTCTGTCTAAATAAAATAAATAAATAGACACCCCAGAGAGAGCTACCTCACAATTTCTGTTATGTCAGGACACAGCAAGAAGAAGGCCATCTACAAACCAGGAAACAGGCATGCATCAGACACTAAAGCTTCCAGCACCTTGATCTTGGACTTACAACCTCCAAACTGTGAGAAATAACTTTCTGTTGTTTATAAGCCACCCAGCCTATGGTATTTTTGTTATAGCAACCCAAACAGAACAAGACATAATCCAGTACATGTCTAACAATGAGAGCGTATTCTCTTTTCTGGGGGGTGAGATGGAGTTTCGCTCTTGTTGCCCAGGCTGGAATGCAGTGGTGCAATCTCGGCTCACTGCAACCTCCGCCTCCTAGGTTCAAGCGATTCTCCTGCCTCAGTCTCCCAAGTAGCTGAGATTATAGGCATGCGCCACCACACCCAGCTAATTTTGTATTTTTTAGTAGAGACAGGGTTTCACCATGTTGTCCAGGCTGGTCTCAAACTCCTGACCTCAGGTGATCCACCTGCCTCGGCCTCCCAAAGTGCTGGGATTACAGGCATGAGCCACCGTGCTTGGCCAAGAACATAATCTTTAGTTTACAAAAGGCCAGGAAGGCCAGGCGCGGTGGCTCAAGCCTGTAATCCCAGCACTTTGGGAGGCCGAGATGGGCGGATCACGAGGTCAGGAGATCGAGACCATCCTGGCTAACACGGTGAAACCCCGTCTCTACTAAAAAAATACAAAAAAAAAAAAAACTAGCCGGGCAAGGTGGCGGGTGCCTGTAGTCCCAGCTACTCGGGAGGCTGAGGCAGGAGAATGGCGTAAACCCGGGAGGCGGAGCTTGCAGTGAGCTGAGATCCGGCCACTGCACTCCAGCCTGGGCGACAGAGCGAGACTCCGTCTCAAAAAAAAAAAAAAAAAAAAAGGCCAGGAAAATCTCAACTTGCCTGGGAAAAGAAAATCAACAGACGTCAGTGCTGACATGACACAGACAATGGAATTATCTGACAAAGGCTTTAAAGCGGCTACTATTTTTAAAAATGCTCCAATAAGTAAGGGCAAACATTACTGAAACAATTGGAAAGATGTTTCAGCAAAGAAATAGAAGATATAATGAAGAACCAAGTGAAAACTAGAACTGAAAAATACAATAACTGAAAAAAAGAACCTCACTGAATGATCTCAGTAATAGAATGGAGATCATAGGGAAAGAGCCAGTGAACTTCAGGATAGACAAAAAGAAATTATACAATCAGAACGAGAGAAAAATGAACTGGAAAAAAAAAAAAACAGTGTCAGGGACATGTTCAAAGCTGAAAAGTCTAGTATTTGTGTTATTTAAATTACAGAAAGAGAAGAGAAAGCATGTAGTGCAGAAAAAAGAATTTTAAAAATACTGGTTGAAAACTTCCTGAATTTTGCCGGGCACAGTGACTCACACCTGTAATTGCAGCACTTCGGTAGGCCAAGGCCGACGGATCACCTGAGGTCGGGAGTTCGCAACCAGCCTGGCCAACAGAGTGAAACCCACTCTCTACTGACAATACAAAAATTAGCCAGACAGGGTGGCACGCACCTGTAATCCCAGCTACTCAGAAGGCTGAGGCAGGAGAATCAGTTATCACTTGAATCCGGGAGGCAGAGGTTGCAGTGAGCCGAGGCTTCACCACTGCACTCCAGCCTGGGTGACAGAGCGAGACTCCATCTCAAAAAACAAACAAAACAAACGAACAAACAAAAAACCTTCCTGAATTTGGTAAAAGATATAAGCCTAGAAATTAAAAAAGCTCAGTGAACCAAAAATAGAATAATTTCAAATAAACTTATGACCAGACACATAATAATCAAACTTGAAAACTAAAGACAAAAAAATCTTGAAAACAGCAGTTAAAAAAAATGAATTACTTAAATGAGAACAATTCAAGTGACAGCAGATTTCTTATCAGAAGTGCAACAATAGTTACTAAATGCTGAAAGAAAGAAAAAATTATTAACCCAGAATTCTGTATGCAGTGAAAATACCCTTAAGGAATGAAAGTGAAATTAATAATTTTTGCGGTTGGGCATGGTGCCTCATGCCTGTAATCCCAGCACTTTGGGAGGCCAATGGGGGGGCGGACCACCTGAGGTTGGGAGTTCAAGACCAGCCTGGCCAACATGGATAAACCCTGTCTCTACTAAAAATACAAAATTTAAAGTAGAGGTGGCGAGAGTGCCTGTAATCCCAGCTACTCAGGAGGCTGAGGCAGGAGACTCGCTTAAAACCTGGGAGGCGGAGGTTGCAGTGAGTCAGGACCGCACCACTCCACTCCAGCCTGGGCAACAGAGTGAGACTTCGTCAAAAAAAAAAAAAAGCCTTAACAAATATGAATAGAAATTATACAAAGTATGTTTCCTGATCATTATAAAATTAGTCTTTTTTTTTTTGAAGTGGAGTCTGGCTCTGTCACCCAGGCTGGAGTGCAGTGAGAGTGATCTCGGCTCACTGCAAGCTCCGCCTCCCGGGTTCACGCCATTCTCCCGCCTCAGCCTCCGGAGTAGCTGGGACTACAGGTGCCCGCCACCACACCCGGCTAATTTTTTGTATTTTTAGTAGAGACAGGGTTTCACCGTGTTAGCCAGGATGGTCTCGATCTCCTGACCTCGTGATCCGCCTGCCTTGGCCTCCCAAAGTGCTGGGATTACAGGCGTGAGCCACCGCGCCCGGCCTAAAATTAGTCTTGATATCAGTAAGAGAAACAGAACAAAAAACCTTCCAAACTATTAGAAATTAAACAATATATTGCCTAGACTGGAGTGCAGTGATGTGATCCTGGCTTACTGCAGCCTCAACTTCCCAGGCTCAAGTGATCCTCTCACTTCAGCCTCCCAAGTAGCTGGTACTACAGGTGTGCACCACCATGCCCAGCTTATACTTATTATTAAATAATTCATGAGTAGTCAAAGAGGGAGTCTCAAATGAAATATCAAACTGAATAAAAAAGTACAGCATATCAAAATGTATGGGAGCTAAAGAGCGCTTAAAAAAATTATAGCACTAAATCTTACATTAGAAAAAAAGAAAAGTCCCAAATCAATAATCTAAGTTCCTACTTCAAGAAATGACAAAAGAAGAGCAAAATAAGCCCAAAGCAAGCAGGATGTATGAAATAAAAATAAATCCAAAAGTCAATGAAACTGAAAACAGAAAAACAACAGAGAAAAATCAATGAAACCAGAAACTGGTTTTTGAGGAAATCAATGAATGGTACCTCTAGTGAGATGAACCAAAAAAAAAAAAAACACTGTGGGAGGCCGAGACGGGCAGATCACGAGGTCAGGAGATCAAGACCATCCTGGCGAACACAGTGAAACCCCGTGTCTACTAAAACTACAAAAAACTAGCCGGACGAGGTGGCGGGCGCCTGTAGTCCCAGCTACTCGGGAGGCTGAGGCAGGAGAATGGGATATACCCCGGGGGGGGGGAGCTTGCAGTGAGCCAAGACCCGCCCACTGCACCCCAGCGGGGGTAACAGAGAGAGCCCCCGTAAAAAAAAAAAAAAAAAAAAGAGAAGACTCAAAATTACCAATTTCCAATATGAGGAATGAAAGAGAAGATATCATCACAAACCTTAAAGATATTAAAAGGATAATAAGGGAATACCACAAACAACTCTACACACACAAATAATTCAACAAATTAAATCAAATTGTTCGATTCCCCAAGGCCCACAAAGTACCAAACTCACCCAAGATGAAACAGATAAGCTGAGTAGTTCTAGAGCTATTAAAGAAATTAAATTAATAGTTTAAACCTTCCTGAAAAAGAAATCTCCAGGCCCCAATGGTTTCATCGGAGAATTCTATCAAACTAGGAACTATTTTTTCTTTAAATGTTTGATAGAGGCCAGGTGCGCTGGCTCACGTCTGTAATCCTAGCACTTTGGGAGGCCAAGGTGGGCGGATCACCTGAGGTTAGGAGTTCAAGACCAGCCTGGCCAATATGGTGAAACCCCATCTCTACTAAAATACAAAAATTAGCTGGGCGTGGTGGCGCATGCCTGTAATCCCAGCTACTCAGGAGGCTGAGGCAGGAGAATCGCTTGAATACAGGAGATGGAGGTTGCAATGAGCCAAGATTGTGCCACTGCCCTCCAGCCTGGGTGACAGAGTGAGACTCAGTCTCAAAAAAAAAAAAAAAGCAAAACAAACAAACAAACAAACAAAAAACCAAGGAAAAAATAGCTCCAATTCTACACAATCACTTTCAGAAAACAAATAGGCAAGAACACTCCTCAACTCATTTAATGAGACCAGTATTACTCTAATGCCAAATCCAGTCAAAAACAGTACAAGAAAACCACAAACCTATATCCCTCATGAAGATCGATACAAAACCCCCCAGCAAAATATTAGAAAATCAAATCCAGCAATATATAAAAAGAATAATATACTACTACTAAATGCAGTTTGTCCTAGCAATGCAAGGTTTGTTATTCAAAAATTAATGTAATTTACCATATTAAAATCCTAAAGAAAAAAATACACATGATCATATCCATTGATACAGAAAAAAAATTTGACAAAATTCAGCATCCATTCATGAGAAAAACTCTCTGCAAGCTATGGATTTAAGGGAACTTTCTCAACATTAAAATTTATAGTGAAAGACAAAATACTTTCCCCCTAAGTTTGAGAACAAGCAAGGTAGATACACTCTTATGGCTCCTATTCAACATTGTAAGGCAGGGTGTGGTGGCTCACACCTATAATTCAGGTGTTTTGAGAGACTAAGGCAGGAGGATTGCTTGAGCCCATGAATTTGAAACCAGCCTGGGCAACATAGCAAGACCCTGTCTCTACAAAAAATTTAAAAATATTAGCTGGACATGGTGGTGCATTCCTATAGTCCCAGCTGCTCTGAGAGGCTGAGGTTGAGGCTTAAGCCCGGGAGTTTGAGGCTGCAGTGAGATATAATCAGGCCACTGCATTCCAGTCTGGACAACAGAGTGAGACCCTGTCTCTAAAAACAAACAAACAACATTGTAATGGAAGTTCTAGTTAGTGCAATAAGGCAAGAAAAAGAAAGAAATACAGATTGGACAGAAAGAAATGAATTTCTCTCTATCTGCAGATGACATGATTGCTAAAAACTCCAAAACTCTGTGAGCTAGCCAGATGCCATGGCATGTGAGGTGGAGCCAGGAGGATCACTTGAGCCCAGGAGATCAACACTGCAGGCACTGCAGTGCCTGTGAATTTTAGAGCTGGGATTTTCCTGTTGCACAGGCTAGAGTAATATAGGGAGACCCCATCTCTAAAAAACAAACAAAAAAACTAACCAATGAGTTTACCAAGGTTGCAGAATGCAAGGCTGATATAGGAAAATTCACAGTGTTTCTATATACTGAAAATTGGAAACAAAAGATGTTTTAAATATCATTTACAATAACATAAAACATATCATATAAATCTAACAAAATATAGACAGGCCTGGCCAACATGGTGAAACCCTGTGTCTACTAAAAATACAAAAAATAGCCAGGCATGGTGGCACGTGCCTGTAGTCCCAGCTACTTGGGAGGCTGAGTCAGGAGAATCCCTTGAACCTGGGAGGTAGAGGTTGCAGTCAGCTGAGATTGTGCCACTGCACTCCAGCCTGGGCAATGGAGCAAGACTCTGTCAAGGAAGGAAAGAAAGAAAAGAAAGAAAAGAAAAGAAAAGAAAAAAGAAAAGAGAAAAGAAAAGAGAGAGAAAGAAACCAACCTTGTCTCTACAAAAATTAGCCGTGGATGGTGGTTCGTGCCTGTAGTCCCAGCTACTTAAAGGGCTGAGGTGGGAGGATCACTTGAGCCTGGGAGGTCAAAGCTGCAGGGAGCCGAGATCGCACCACTGCACTCCAGCCTGGGCTATAGAGTTAGACGCTGTCTCAAAAAAAACAAAAACAAAACAAACAAACAAAAAAACACTACAAAATCTTGGTGAAATAAACTAATAAATTAAAGAAGACCTAAATAGATGGATAGACATATTGTTTTCATGGATTGGAATACTCAAATATGTCAATTATCCCCAGATTGACCTACAACTTTAACACAATTCCAATTAGAATCCCAGCAGAATTTTTTGAAGATATAGACCAGCTGGTTCTCAATTTTTTAAAAATAATTAATTTGCTTATTTCGAGACAGAGTATCACTCTGTCGCCCAGGCTGGAGTGCAGTAGATGATCATGGCTCACTGCAATTCTCCCATCTCAGCCTCCCGAGGAGCTGGGACTACAGGCATGCACCACCACGCCTGGCTAATTTTTTTTGTATTTTGTATTTTGTTGCCCAGGCTGGTCTCGAATTCCTGAGCTCAAGCAATCGGCCCACCTTGGCCTCCCAAAGTGCTGGGATTACAGGTGTTAGCCACCTTGCCCAGCCATAGACGAGATGATTCTAAAATTCATATGGGAAGGCAAAGGAAGGAAGAGTCAAAATGATTTAGAAAAAGAAGAATAAAGGTTGAGAACTGACACTACCTGATTTTAATTCTTACCATACAGCTGCTATAATCAAGACAATGTGGTGCTGCCACAAGGTAGACACAGATCAATGGAACTGAAGAGAGTCCAAAAATAGACTCCCACTACTATAGCTAATTGATTTGTTTGTGTTAAAATATATACTGTAGGCCAGGCACAGTGGCTCACGCCTGTAATCCCAGTACTTTGGGAGGCCAAGATGGGAGGATTACATGAGGCCAGGAGTTCAAGACCAGCCTGGCCGACATGATGAAACCCCATCTCTACTAAAAATACAAAGCTTAGCCAGTCGTGGTGGTACACATCTGTAATCCCAGCTACTTGGTACAGCGAGACTGTCTCAAAACAACAACAACAAAAAACTATGAAATAGAATAAAAAATGAAATATACACTACAACATACTTTCCCATTGTAACCAGTTTTTAGTATTTTTTTGTGGCAAAATATACATAACGTAAAACTTACCACTTACCATTTGTTTCTTTTTTTTTTTTTTTTTTTTTTTTCTTTTTTTAATCCCCCAGGCTGGAGCACAGTGACATAATCTCAGCTCACTGCAGCACCTCCACCTCAGGAGTTCAAAATCAATCCCAAGTAACTAAGTTAGATGTGCTCCACCATGCCTGTAATTTTGTATTTTTTAAATGAAGATGGTTCACCATGTATTGAACTCTGACCTCGGGTGATCTGCCCACCTCGGCCTCCCAAAGCGTTGGGATATTACAGGCATTAGCCAACCCCTGCTGCCCTTAACCATTCTAAGTGTAGAATTCCGTGATATTTAAATACATTCACAATGTTGTTTTGACAGCCATGTTCGAAGCATCATCCCATGACTGAAAGTTTACCCATTAGACAGTAACTCCCTTCTATCCCCTGCCCTCAACACCTGTAACCTCTAATTGACTGTCTCTAGAATTTTCTTTCCTATTCTAGATACCTCATATAAGTGGAATCGTAAACTGTTCTTTTGTATTCAAGCTTATTTCTGTGTGTTTTTTTTTTTTGAGACAGTTTTGCTCTTGTTGCATAGGCACAGATTGCCATGGCATGATCGACTCACTGCAACCTCCCTCCACCAGGTTCAAAGCGATTCTTCTGCCTCAGCCTCCCGGTAGCTGGGATTACAGGCGTAATGTCCTGCGCCTGGCTAATTTTTTATTTTAGCAGTAGAGACTGGGTTTCTCCATGTTGGTCAGGCTAGTCTTGAACTCTTGACCTCAATTGATCCACCTTCGTTACAAAGTGCTGGGATAACAGGCATTGAGCCACCGCTTACCCTGGCCTGTGACTGGCTTGTTCACCCAGCACCAGCCCATAACAATTAGGCGGTGGTGGTCAGCCTGTAATCCCAGCACTTTGGGAGGCTGGGGTGGGCAGATCACAAAGCCAGAAGATGCGAGGCCATCCTGGCTAACATGGGTGAGCCTGTCTTTTTTTTTTTGAGGCCGGAGTCTGCGCTCTATCGCCCAGGCTGGAGAGATGCAATGAATCTCAACTCACTGCAAGCTCCGCCTCCCAGATTCGCCATTCTGCTGCCACCGGCCCAGTAGCTGGGACTGAAAGCGCCACTTCCCGGCTGGATTTTGTATTTAGTAGAGGCGAGGGGGTTTCCACCGTGCTAGCCGGGATAGTGCCGATCTCCCCGAGCCTCGTGTCCACCGTCTCGGCCTCCCAATGCTGAAGTTGAGGCGAGGCACGGCGGCGGCGAAACCCTATCTTTACTAAAAATACAAAAATTAGCCCGGTGGCCGGCACCTGTGGTCCCAGCTACTCGGGAGGCTGAGGCAGGAGAATGGCCTGAACCCAGGAGGCGGAGCTTGCAGTGAGCAGAGATCAAGCCACTGCACTCCAGCCTGGGCGACAGTGCAAGACTCCGTCTCAAAAAAAAAAAAAAAAAAAAATTATAACAATTCATTCTTTTTCTAGATGAATAATATTCCATTGTATCTGTATGCACATTTTGTTTATCCATTCATTTGTTGATCAGCATTTGAGTTGTTTGCATCTTTTGGCTATTATGAATACTGTGCTATGAACATCGAGTCCCTTTTATCAAATATTTGGGGTATACAAATAGGAGTGAAATTGCTGAGCCATATGGTAATTCTATGTTTAACTTTTTAAGGAACCATTAAAACTGTTTTCCATAGTGGCTGCATAATTTTGTATTCCCACCAGCAATGTATCAAGGTTCCAATATATCTCCGTATAATTTTATGTGTTTATTTGCCATTCATATGTCTTCTTTGGAGAAATAACCTACTCAAGTCTTTTGTCCATTTTTTTGCTTTTTTTTTTTTTTTGATACAGAATCTCGCTCTGTTGCCCAGGCTGGAGTGCAGTAGCAGGATCTCAGCTCACTGCAGTCTCTGCCTACCGGGTTCAAGCGATTCTTGTGCCTCAGCCTCCTGAGTAGCTGGGACTACAGGTGCATGCCACCATGCCAGGCAAATTTTTTGTCCGTTTTTAAATTGGGTTGTTTTGTTGTCGTTCAGTTGTAGGAATTCTCTCTATATATTCTGTACATTAACCCCTTTTCAGATATATGATTTGCAAACATTTTCTCCCATTCTGTGGGTTGCCTTTTTACTCTCTTAATAGTATCCTTTGGTACACAAAGGATTCTAATTTTGCTCAAGTCCAATCTATTTATTTGTTTATTTTTGTTGCTTATGCTTTTGGTGTGTCATGAAGCCTCTCTTCTATGCTTTCTCCTAAAAGCTTTATAGTTCTAACTCATATTCAGGTTTTTAATTCATTTTGAACTAATATTTGTACATGCTGTGAGGTAGGAGTCCAATCTTATTCTTTTGACTATGGCTATCCAGTTTTCCCAGTGACATTTGTTATAGAGCCTGTCCTTTCCATTGAATGGTCTTGTCATATTTGTCAAAAATCATTTAATGATATATGAGAGAGTTTATTTCCAGGCTTTCTATTCAATTTCATTTGTCTATGTCTGCCTTCATGCCAGTACCCATGGTTTTGATTACTGTCGTTTTGCAGTAAGTTTGTTGTTGTTTGTTTGTTTGCTTTCTGAGATGGAGTCTCACTCTGTCATCAGGCTGGAGTGCAGTGGTGCAATCTCGGCTCACTGCAATCTCCGCCTCCCGGGTTGAAGCGATTCTCCTGCCTTAGCCTCCCGAGTAGCTGGGATTACAGGTGCAAGCCACCACACCCAGCTAATTTTTGTATTTTTAGTAGAGATGGTCTCCAACTCCTGACTTCGCGATCCGCCCGCCTCGGCCTCCCAAAGTGTACGGATTACAGGCGTGGGCCCCTGTGCCCGGCCTTTTTTTTTTTTCTTTGAGATGGAGTTTTGCTCTTGTTGCCCAGGCTGGAGTGCAATGGCGCAATCTCGGCTCTCTGCAACCTCTGCCTCCCGGGTTCAAGTGATTCTCCCGCCTTAGTATCCCGAGTAGCTGGGATTACAGGCATGCGCCACCACGCCCGGCTAATTTTTTTGTATTTTTAGGAGAGATCGGGTTTCTCCATGTTAGTCAGGCTGGTCTGGAACTCCCGACCTCAGGTGATTCTTCCGCCTCGGCCTTCCAAAGTGCTGGGATTACAGGTGTGAGCCACCGCACCTGGCCTTATAGTAAATTTTAAAATCAGAGCCAGTGCAGTGACTCATGCCTGTAATCTCAGTACTTTGGGAAGCCGAGGTGGGAGGCTCAGTTGAGGCCAGGAGTTCAAGACTAGCCTGGGAAACATAGCAAAACCCCGTATAGAAAAAGTTTTTTAGACTGGGCGCGGTGGCTCGTGCCTGTAATCCCAAAACTTTGGGAGGCCGAGCAGGTGGATTACCTGAGGTCACGAGTTTGAGACTAGGCTGACCAACGTGGATAAACCTCCTCTCTACTAAAAATACAAAATTAGCCCGATGTGGTTGGTGGTGCATGCCTGTAATCCCAGCTACTCCGGAGGCTGAGGCAGGAGAGTGGCTTGAACCTGGAAGGCAGAGGTTGCAGGAAGCCAAGATTGTGCCATTGCACTCCAGCCTGGGCAACAAGAGCGAAACTCCATCTCAAAAAAAAGAAAAAGAAAGTGTTTTTAAAAAAAATTAGCTGGGGCCGGGCGCAGTAGCTCACTGCTGTAATCCCAGCACTTTGAGAGGCCAAGGTGGGCGGGTCACCTGAGGTCAGGAGTTTGAGACCAGCCTGACAAACATGGTAAAACCCCATCTCTACTAAAAATACAAAAATTAGCCAGGCATAGTGGCAGATGCCTGTAATCCCAGCTACTCGGGAGGCTGAGGCAGGAGAATCACTTGAATCTGGGAGGCAGAAGTTGCAGTGAGCTGAGATTGCACCACTGCACTCCAGCCTGGGCAACAAGACCAAAACTCCGTCTCAAAAAAAAGGGGGGGTGGGGTGCGGTGGATCATGCCTGTAATCAGAGCATTTTGGGAGACCAAGGCAGGCGGATCACGAGATCAAGAGATTGAGACCACCCTGGCAAACATGGTGAAACCCTGTCTCTACTAAAAATACAAAAAAATTAGCTGGGCGTGGTGGCGTGTGCCTGTAGTCCTAGCTACTCGGGAGGCTGAGACAGGAGAATTGCTTGAACCCAGGATGCAAAGGTTGCAGTGAGCCAAGATCACGCCACTGCACTCCAGCCTGGCGACAGGCAGAGACTCCGTCTCAAAAAAACAAACAAAAAAAGCTATTTATTATTCTTTAGATGTTGATAAAATTTACCAGGGAGGCTATCTGGTCCAAGAGTTTTCTTTGTTGGGATGTTTTGGTTGATGATTCAGTCTCTTGACATGCTATAGACTTGCTGAGATTTTCTATTTCTTCTTGTGTTGGTTTAGATAATATGTGTGTTTCAAGGTTCATTTCTTCTATGTTATCTAATTTGTTGGCATACAACTTCATAGTATTCTTTCATAATCCTTTTTATCTCTTTAAGGATGGTAGCAATTTCTGGTTGATTTGTGTCTTCTCTCTTTTTTTATTTTTCTTTTCTTTTTTCGAGGCGGAGTCTCGCTCTGTCGCCCAGGCTGGAGTGCAGTGGCGCGATCCTGACTCACTGCAACCTCTGCCTCCCAGATTCAAGCGATTCTCCTGCCTTAGCCTCCCGAGTAGCTGGGATTAAAGACACGTGCCACCACACCCAGCTAATTTTTGTATTTCTAGTAGAGATGGGGTTTCACCATGTTGGCCAGGCTGGTCTTGAACTCCTGACCTCAGGTGATCCGCCCGCCTCGGCCTCCCAGATTGCTGGGATCACAGGCGTGAGCTGCTGCACCCAGCGAGGGCCAACTTTTCATACACAAGGGTTCCGGTGCTTTCTTAAGGCCAACTGCAGGACTTGAGTGTATTCAGATTTGGGTATATGCAGGGATCCTGGAACCAATCCCCCAAGTATACCAAGGGAAGACCGTATACTGAAACTGAAGGGATGTGGCAGTCCTCAGGAGATGTATAGCTGTAAATGCCTACATTAAAAAAAAAAAAAAAAGGATCTGAAATAAGTAACCTAACTAGATGTCTTAATGAGCTAGAAAACCCAAAGCTTATAGAAGTAAGTAAATAATAACTAGAGCCTGGGCGTGGTGGCTCACGCCTGTAGTCCCAGCACTTTGGGAGGCCAAGGCGGGAGGATCACCTGAGGTCAGGAGTTTGAGACCAGCCTGACCAACACGGTGAAACCCTGTCTCTACTAAAGGTGCAAAAATTAGCTGGGCGTGGTGGTGCACGCCTGTAATCCCAGCTACTCTGGAGGCTGAGGCAGGAGAATCGCTTGAACCTGGGAGGCAGAGGTTGCCATGAGTGGAGACTGCACCACCAGCCTGGGCGACAGAGTGAGACCCCGCCTCAAGAATAATAATAATAGTAATAGTAACTAAAGTGCGGGTAAATGAAACAGGGAATAGAAAAACTAGAGAAAAACAATGAAACCTAAAGTTGGTTCTTTGGGGGAAAAAAGAGCTGAGATCTTGAAAAAAATAAATAAATGAAAAGAAAAGTTGACCCTCTGTATATGAAGGTTTTGTATCCCCTTCAATACTGCATTTTTGATCCATGTTTGAAAAATATCCGCACATGGGTGGACTTGTGCAGTTCAAACTTGTGTTGTTCAAGGGTCAACTGTATTGTATTTTCATTTTCATTCCTCTCAAGGTATTTTCTAATTTCCCTTGTGATTTCTTCATTGACCTGTTGCTTTTTTTTAAAGTTGGTTGTTAAAGTTCCACATATTTGTGAGTTTTTTGGTGTTATATGTTATTTATTTCTAGTTTCATGCCATTGTGGTTAGAAAATATGTTCTGAATGATTTCAATTTTTTTTTTTCTTTTTTGACGGAGTCTCACTCTGTCGGCCAGGCTGGAGTGCAGTAGCACAATCTCAGCTCACTGCAACCTATACCTCTTGGGTTCAAGCGATTCTCCTGCCTCAGCCTCCCAAGTAGCTAGGACTGCAGGCGCATGCCACCAAGCCCGGCAAATTTTTGTATTTTTAGTAGAGATGGGGTTTCACCATATTGGCCAGGCTGGTCTTGAACTCCTGACCTTGTGATCTGCCTACCTCGGCTTCCCAAAGTGCTGGGATTACAGGCGTGAGCCACCGTGCCTGGAAGTTATTTTTTATTTATTGTTTTATCTATTTATTTGTTTTGAGACAGAGTCTAGCTCTGTCTCCCAGGTTGTAGTGCAGTGGCACAATCTTGGCTCACTGCAACCTCCACTTCCTGGGTTCAAGCAATTCTCTTGCCTCAACCTCCTGATTAGCTGGGATTATTATAGGCGCATGACACCACACCTGGCTAATTTTTGTATTTTTTTAGTAGAGACAGGGTTTTGCCATGTTGGCCAGGCTGGTCTTGAACTTCTGACCTCAAGTGATCCGCCTGCCTCAGCCTCCCAAAGTGCTGAGATTATAGGTGTAAGCCACCATGCCAGGCCTAGCATCTTTATTTTAGCACAAAGAACTACCATTGGCATTTCTTGTAGGGCAGGTCTACTGGTAATAAATTCGCTCAACTTTTGTTTATCTTGAAATATTTTAATTTCTCCCTCATTCCTTAAGAAAAATTCTGCTGGGGCCGAGTGCAGTGGCTCATGCCTGTAATCCCAGCACTTTGGGAGGCCGAGGTGGGCAGATTGTGAGGTCAAGAGATCCAGACCATCCTGGCTAACACAGTTAAACCCCATCTCTACCAACAATACAAAAAATTAGCCGGGCCTAGTGGCAGGAGCCTATAGTCCCAGCTACTTGAGAGGCTGAGGCAGGAGAATGGTGGGAACCCAGGAGGTGGAGCTTGCGGTGAGCTGAGATGCTGAGATCGTGCCACTGCACTCCACCCTGGGCGACAGAGTGAGACTCCATCTCAAATAATAATAATAATAATAATTCTGCTGGAAATCGAATTCTTGGTTGACATTTTTTTTTTTTAGGACTTTATGCCATTCCCTGCCTTCTAGCCTCCATGCCTTCTAACAAGAGACTAGCTGTTCATTTTATTGAAGATCACTTGTACATGATGAGTTGCTTCTCTCTTGCTGCTTTCAAAATTCTCTCTTTGGCCTTCAGTTTCCACAATTTGAACATAATATTTCAGTGTGGATTTTTCTTGAGATAGCCTGCTTGAAAATCTTTGAGCTTCTTGGGTGTGTATCTTCATGTCTGTCATCAGATTTTGGAAGTTTTTAGCCATTATTTCCCCAAAGTATTTTTTCCGCCCCTTTTTCTCTCTCTCTCTTCTCCTCCTGGGATGCTTATAAAGCATATGTTTACCCACTTAATGATGTCCCACAGTTCCCTAAGCCTATTTAGTCTTTTTAATTCTTTTTTCTTTCTGTTCCTCTGATTATAATTTCAAATGTCTTCACATTCACCGTTTCTTTCTTCTGCCTGCTCAAATCTGCTGTTAAATCTCTCCAGTGAGTTTTTCACTTCAGTTTTTACACTTTTCATTTCACAATTTCATTTTGGTCACTTTTGGTAATTTCTATCTCTTTTTTGATATTCTCATTTTGTTCAGACAACAGGTTTTTTTTTTACTTTGGTTCTTTTCCATATCCTCCTTTAGCTCATTGAACATACTAAAGACAGTTGGTTTAATGTATTTCACTAATAATTTTGATGTCTGGGCTTTCTCAGGGATGGTTTCCATCAAATTATTTTTTTCCTTTCAATGGGCCATACTTTCATGTTTCTTTGTATATTCTGTAGGGTTTTAAAAAATTTTTTCTTTTTTTTTTTTTTCTTTTTGAGATGGAGTCTCTCTCTGTTGCCAGGCTGGAGTGCAGTGGCATGATCTCGGCTGACTGCAACCTCCGCCTCCTGGGTTCAAGCAATTATGCTGCCTCAGCCTCCCGAGTAGCTGGGACTACAGGTGCACACCACCATGCCCAACTAATTTTTGTATTTTGAGTAGAGACAGGGTTTCGCCATGTTGGCCAGGATGGTCTCGATCTCTTGACCTTGTGATCTGCCTACAACAGCCTCCCAAAGTGCTGGGATTACAGGCGTGAGTCATGGTGCCCAGCCTATTTTTTGAATTTTTTTTTTTTTTTGAGACGGAGTCTTGCTCTGTCGCCCAGGCTGGAGTGCAGTGGCCGGATCTCAGCTCACTGCAAGCTCTGCCTCCCGGGTTCACGCCATTCTCCGGCCTCAGCCTCCCAAGTAGCTGGGACTACAGGCGCCCGCCACCTCGCCCGGCTAGTTTTTTGTATTTCTTAATAGAGACGGGGTTTCACCGTGTTAGCCAGGATGGTCTCGATCTCCTGACCTCGTGATCCGCCCGTCTCGGCCTCCCAAAGTGCTGGGATTACAGGCTTGAGCCACCGCGCCCGGCCTTGAATTTTTTTAGAGACAGGGTCTCACTCTGTTGCCCAGGCTGGTCTCAAACTCCTGGCCTCAGGCAATCTTCCCACCTCTGCTTCCCAAAGTGCTGAGATTGCAGGTGTTAGCCATCATGCTCCTGGCCTGTTACTGTATTATTTCCCTTGTGGTTGAAACCTTTTTTTTTTTTTGAGAGACAGAGTCTCACTCTGTTGCCCAAGATGGAGTGCAACGGCCCAATCTCGGCTCACTGCAACCTCCGCCTCCTAGGCTCAAGTGATTCTCCTGCCTCAGCCTCCCAAGTAGCTGTGATTACAGGCACCTGCCACCATGCCCGGCTAATTTTTGTATTTTTAGTAGAGACAGGGTTTCACCATATTGGCCAGGCTAGTCTTGAACTGCTGACCTCAAGTGATCCACCTGCCTCAGCCTCCCAAAGTGCTGGGATTATAGGGATCAGCCACCATGCCTGGCTTCCCAACTGAAACCTTTTTTTTTTTTTTTTTTTTGAGACGGAGTCTCGCTCTGTCGCCCAGGCTGGAGTGCAGTGGCCGGATCTCAGCTCACTGCAAGCTCTGCCTCCCGGGTTTACGCCATTCTCCTGCCTCAGCCTCCCGAGTAGCTGGGACTACAGGCGCCCGCCACCTCGCCCGGCTAGTTTTTTGTATTTTTTTAGTAGAGACAGGGTTTCACCGGGTTAGCCAGGATGGTCTCGATCTCCTGACCTCGTGATCCGCCCGTCTCGGCCTCCCAAAGTGCTGGGATTACAGGCTTGAGCCACCGCGCCCGGCCCTTTTTTTTTTTTTAAATGGAGTCTCACTCTCATCACCCAGGCTGGAGTGCAATGACATGATTTCAGCTCACTGCAACCTCTGCCTCCCAGGTTCAAGTGATTCTCCTTGCTCAGCCTCCCAAGTAGCTGGGATTACAGGGATGCACCACCACGCCCAGCTAATTTTTGTATTTTTAGTAGAGACAGGGTTTCACCATGTTGGCCAGGCTGGTCTTAAACTCCTGACTTCAGCTGATCCGCCCTCCTCAGCCTCCCAAAGTGCTGGGATTACAGGTGTAAGCCACCGTGTCCAGCCATCTGACTGAAATCTTAGTCAGTAGAATGTCTGCTAACGTTCCAATAAAGCACTTAGTAGGATGTTCGTTAATTTTAAACTTTGTATGACTATTCATTTGTTAAACTGTGCTGTGATCAGAGGATTTGACCTCAACAATTTTTGCTTATTTGGATTTATTAAAAAATTTTGTGGCCGGGCGCGGTGGCTCAAGCCTGTAATCCCAGCACTTTGGGAGGCCAAGACGGGCGGATCACGAGGTCAGGAGATCGAGACCATCCTGGCTAACACGGTGAAACCCCGTCTCTACTAAAAAATACAAAAAACTAGGCGGGCGAGGTGGCGGGCGCCTATAGTCCCAGCTACTCGGGAGTCTGAGGCAGGAGAATGGCGTGAACCTGGGAGGTGGAGCTTGCAGTGAGCTGAGATCCGGCCACTGCACTCCAGCCTGGGCGACAGAGCGAGACTCCGCCTCCAAAAAAAAAAAAAAAAAAAAAATTTGTGGGCCGGGAATGGTGGCTCATGCCTGTAATCCCAGCACTTTGGGAGGCCAAAGTGGGCAGATCACCTGAGGGCTGGAGTTCGAGACCAGCCTGGCCAACATGGTGAAACCTGATCTCTACTAAAAATACAAAAATTAGCCAGGCGTGGCAGCGGGCACCTGTGTTCACAGCTACTTGGGAGGCTGAGGCAGGAGAATTGCTTGAACCAGGGAGGTAGAGGTTGCAGTGAGCTGAGACCATGCCACTGCACTCCAGCCTGGGTGAGAGAGCGAAATTCCATCTCAAAAAAAAAAAAAAAAAAATTTTGTGGTCCAATAAGAGATAAATTGTTGTAAACGTTCCAGAGATACCGGGAGTGGTGGTGATGTATTTTATGTAGGTGGAGGACACAGCATAAGTTTTTATACCTTACTAATTCTGCTGTTTAACTCATCTTTATTTTTGTTTATATGTCACAGTCTAATAATGGTATATCATAATATTTTATTATAATTATAGTTCACTGCAGCCTCGAACTCCTGAGCTCAAGCCATCCTTCCATGTCAGTCTCCCAAGTAGATAGGACTGCAGATGCATGCCACCACATGTGGCTAATTTTTAAAACTTTTTATTTTTTAGAGGGGGGCTTCGCTAGATTGCCCAGGATGATCTGTAACTCCTGGCCTCAAGAAATCCTCCTGCTTTGGCCTCCCAAAGCATTGGGATTACACGTGTGAGCCTCTGAGCCCAGCCTATAACTGTGTTTCTATTAGTTGTGTTCCTATAGACTTTTTTTTTCTTTTTTAAGAGACAAGATCTTGCTATGTTGCCCAGGCTGGAATGCAGTGCGTATTCACAAGCATGATCATATGGCACTACAGCTTCAAACTTCTAGTCTTGATAGTCTTAAGTGATCCTCCAGCCTCTGTCTCCTGAGTAGCTGGGACGATAGGTATGTGCCACCACACCCAGCTCTGCTTCTTGTTTTGTGTGTTGTTATGTTATTTGGTGCCTTTAGTTTCACAATGTCTTTTTTTTTTTTTTTTTTTTTGAGATAGGATTTTGCTCTGTTGGCCAGGCTGGAGTGCAATGATGTGATCATAGCTTACTGCAGCCTCTAACTCCTGAGCTTAAGGGATTCTCCTGCCTCAGCCTCCTGTGTAGCCGGTACTACAAGTATGTGTCACCACATTCAGTTAATTTTTTTATTTTTATTTTTGCTTGTTTTGTTTTGTTTTGTTTTTTGAGACAGTCTCGCTCTGTCACCCAGGCTGGAGTGCAGTGGCTCGGTCTTGGCTCACTGCACGCACTGCCTTCCGGGTTCACGCCATTCTCCTGCCTCAGCTCCCGAGTAGCTGGGACTACAGGCACCCGCCACCATGCCCGGCTAATTTTTTGTATTTTTTAGTAGGGACGGGGTTTCACCGTGTTAGCCAGGATGGTCTTGATCTCCTGACCTCGTGATCCCCCCGCCTTGGCCTCCCAAAGTGCTGGGATTACAGGCATGAGCCACCGTGCCCGGCCTTATTTTTATTTTTATAGAGACAGAGTCTTGCTACGTTGACCTGGCTGGTCTTGAACTCCTGGCCTCAAGTAATCCTCCCACCTCAGCCTCTCAAAGCACTAGGATTATAGGTGTGAGCCACCATGCCCAGTAACAAAGCCTTTTTATATCATATATATTATTAATATATATATACTATTATATAATATGTGTATATATACATATACATACTATATACATACACACACACATAAAAATAGGCATATCTTTTTAAACAACAGTATACATTCAGTTTGCTTTTTGATGTGATCTGAGGTTTTAATATTTTAAATAGTAATTTTAGAAATTTACATTTGTACTTGTTTACATCTGGCTTATTATACCTAATTCAACCTTTGCTCATCTAATTTTCTAATTTTCTGGTGTTTTGATATTCTTGTTTATAATTCCTTGCCATTTCTTTTTTAATTTACAAATGTGAGCAAAGTATCTAGTATACTTCCTAAGACTCTTGATTTTTGCTCTATGAATTATGTTGTTCCTTTCATCTCATGTAATGAATTATAAGGCTTTTTACACAGAAAAATTACATGAACTTATATATTTTTTAAAATAACTTTTATCCTCATGTTACATAAAACAAAGACATAGTCTCCGGCTTTTCTACCCTCTTTCTTCTCCCCTGGTTTTCAGTGCATAATCTGAGGTTTAAAACCCTATCTTCGTTCTCAACTTTTTCTTTTGCATTTTGTTACCATAGCAACAACAATTATTTCAACTTATCAGTATCAGTCTCTACTGAGTGGTGTTTTTATTCAGTTATCTCTCTATCTTTAGCTAGTTTCAAGGCTCATTGCCAGTTCTTTTCTCTCATTTCATCATTCATGAGTTTCTGATTCATGTCTCAGTGATTTATTGCACAGTTCTGAGCAGTTTCTGCAGAAAAATGAGTTAATTCGGTAGTGCATTAGTCAGAACTCTCATGGTTTTAAGTAACAGAAACCTAAAGTTCAGGCTTAGCTATATCCAGCCTCAAACTGTGGCATGAATTAATTGTCTTCATCTCTGTCTTCCTCTCGGAGTGTGTTTCTTGCATCATGGCATGTCTGGCCACAGACTCACATTCACTGTCCACCACCCCAGCAGAAAGGGAACACCTTTTTCCTAATAGTTTCTGCAAAAGTCTGAGCTGAATATCATTGGCTTGAATCAGGTCACATGTCCATCCTTTGAGCCAATGTCTGTAATTCTGATTACGGAGCCCTGGGTCATATGGTTCTCTTGAACTTGGGGATGAGGCCAGCACTTCAAACCACATTGAGTGCAGAAGGGACAGGTCACCAAATAAAAACTGGGTTGGCTGGGCATGGTGGCTCATGCCTGTAATCCCAGCATTTTGGGAGGCCGAGGTGGGCGGATCAACTGAGGTCAGAAGTTCGAGACCAGCCTGGCCAATGTGGCGAAATCCCATCTCTACAAAAAAAATACAAAAATTAGCTGGGCATGGTGGCGAGTACCTGTAATCCCACCTACTCTGGAGGCTGAGGCTGGAGAATCACTTGAACCTGGGAGGCAGAGGTTGCAGTGAGCCAAGATCGCGCCATTGCATTCCAGCCTGGATGACAACAGCAAGACTCAGTTTCAAAAAAAAAAAAAAAAAAAAACACTAGGTTGATGCTGCCAGAAGGAGGAGTCAATGCTGGGTAGATGTCCATTATTTTCTGAGATTCTGCAGCTCTGTGAGTTATTGCCACCATATTGAGTCAGTAAGAAAGACACTCAGGTAGTCGGCCTTATGTTTAGATGGTAGCTTAGTTATCGTCTTACCATGTTCCAGAGGCTGTTTCTCCACCGTGTTTCCAGAAACTTGTTGTCAGTGGGGCTAGATGACTGTTCCCTCTGGGCCTGGCTCATGCTAACCTGACTCAGCAGAGACCGATGAGACTAAACCCCATCTTAGAATGAACAGTCATTGCCATAGGACCCAAATGGGGCTGTCCTCTGGTCAGGGAACCTTCCCTATCAGAAAACCACAAGTGAACCCAAACTCTAATCATAAGGTTGCTTAGTGCCCATGGAACTAGGCAAGAGGTGCTCTCTGGAGAAAATTAGCAGTCAGACGCATCATCCCATGATAGCGTGGTGGTTTTAAATGTCCACAAATGCTGGAATAGTGGAGAGACAACATGTTAGAGGGAGAGAGATGGATACATGCTAAAACCGAAAGACACCAGAGAACTAAGGGTAGATTAGCATGGCTGGTGCGTGGAAAGCAAGGGTCAGGGAGGGAAGAGAAGATTAGGGTGGACAGGTGGCCAGCAAAGCTCTCACTCTGAGTGTGATGGGGAGCCACTTAAGGAGAGGGACAGGCTGAGTGCAGTGGCTCACGCCTGTAATCCTGGTACTTTCGGAGGCCGAGGCGGGTGGATTGCCTGAGCTCAGGAGTGTGAGACCAGCCTGGACAACACGGTGAAACCCTGTCTCTACTAAAATACAAAAAATTAGCTAAGCGTGTCGGCGTGCGCCTGAAGTCCCAGCTACTTGGGAGGTTGAGGCAGGAGAATTGCTTGAACCTGGGAGGCAGAGGTTGCAGTGGGACAAGATTGTGCCACTGCACTCCAGCCTGGGCAACAGAGCAAGGCTCCATCTCGAAAAATAAAAAATAAAATAATAAGGGGAGGGACAGCCAGGCATGGTGGCTTATGCCTGTAATCCTAGAACTTTGGGAGGCCAAAATGGGAGGATCATTTGTGGCTAGGAGTTTGAAGCCAGCCTGGGTAACACAGTGAGACCTTGTCTCTACAAAAAAATTTAAAAATTAGCCAGGCATGGTTGCACGTGCCTGTAGTCCTGGCTACTTGGGAGGCTATGGTAGCAGGATGGCTTGAGCCCAGGAGTTCAAGGCTGCAGTGAGCTATGATTACACCACTGCACTACAGCCTGGACAACAGAGCAAAACCCTATCTCCTAAAAAATTAAAAAAAAAAAAAAAAGAAGAAGAAGAAGAGAAGGAGGAGAGACAGTCAGATTTGTTGTGGAAAGATTTATCTGGGTTTAAGAGAAAGAAACAATTGGACCGGGGCACACTGAAAGCAAAAAACTTAATTAAGGATGTTGCGGTAGTCTTGGTTAGAGAGTTGACACAACACATGAACCAGCAGAGTGGCACTGGGGATGAAGTGGTGACATTTAAAAGTGATTCTCAGCCCAGTATGGTGGCTCATGCCGGTAATCCCAGCACTTTGGGAGGCCGAGGTGGGCAGATCACCTCAGGTCAGGAGTACAAGATCAGCCTGGCAAACATGGCAAAACCCTGTCTCTACCAAAAATACAAAAATTAGCTGGGTGTGGTGGCGAGCACCTGTAATCCCAACTACTCAGGAGGCTGAGGCAGGAGGATTGCTTGAACCGGGGAGGCAAAGGTTGTAGTGAGTTGAGATTGTGCCACTGCACTCCAGCTTGGGTGACAGAGCGGAACTTCATCTCAAAAAAAAAAAAGTAAAATAAATAAAAACAGTGCTTCTCAAAGTTTAAAGTGCTTATCAATCACCTGGGTATCTTATTAAAATCCTGATTTTATTCAGGTTGGGTCTGAGATGCTGCATTTCTAACAAACTTGTGAATAATGCTGATGCTGCTGGTCTGAAGACCACTTTTATTGTTTTTTGAGACATACTTTTAAAATTTTTATTTTTATTTTTAGGTGGAGTCTCGCTCTGTCGCCCAGGCTGGAGTGCAGTGGTGCAATCTCGGCTCACTGCAAGCTCCGCCTCCCGGGTTCATGCCATTCTCCTGCCTCAGCCTCCCGAGTAGCAGGGACTACAGGTGCCCGCCACCACGCCCAGCTAATTTTTTTTTGTATTTTTAGTGGAGACGAGGTTTCACCATGTTAGCCAGGATGGTCTCGATCTCCTGACCTTGTGATCCGCCCTCCTCGGCCTCCCAAAGTGCTGGGATTACAGGCGTGAGCCACTGCGCCCGGCCGAGACATACTTTTTTTGATGTCTGTCGATGTCTTGCTCTTTCGACAAGGCTGGAATGCAGTGGTGCAATCATAATTCATTGCAGACTCGACCTCCCAGCTAAGTTGATCCTCCCATCTCGGCCTCCTGAGTAGCTGGGACCATGGGTGAGTGCCACTACACCTGGCTAGTTTTTTGTTTGTTTTTTGAGATGGAGTTTTGTTCTGTCGCCTAAGCTGGAGTGCAGTGGCACAATGTTGGCTCATTGCAACCTCCGCCTCTCCTGGGTTCAATCTATTCTTGTGCCTCAGCCTCCTAAGTAGCTGGGATTACAGGGGTCTGCCACCATGCCTGGCAAATTTTTGTATTTGTTTTTTGTGGTTTTTTTTTTTTGAGAAGGAGTCTCGCTCTGTCGCCTAGGCTGGAGTGCAGTGGCACTATCTCGGCTCACTGCAAGCTCCGCCTCCCTGGTTCACGCCATTCTCCTGCCTCAGCCTCCCCAGTAGCTGGGACTACAGGTGCCCACCACCATGCCTGGCTAATTTTTTGTATTTTTAGTAGAGACGGTGTTTCATCTTGTTAGCCAGGATAGTCTCGATCTCCTGACCTTGTGATCCGCCTGTCTCGGCCTCCCAGAGTGTTGGGATTACAGGTGTATTTGTTTTTTTTTTTTTTTTTTTTGAGACAGAGTTTCGCCCTTGTCACCCAGCCTGGAGTGCAATGGCATGATCTTGGCTCACTGCAAACTCCGCCTCTCGGGTTCAAGCGATTCACCTGCCTCAGCCTCCTGAGTAGCTGGAATTACAGGTGCCCACCACCACACTCAGCTAATTTTTGTGTTTTTAGTACAGGCAGGGTTTCACCATGTTGGTCAGGCTGGTCTCAAACTCCTGACCTCAAGCGAGCCACCTCATCTCAGCCTCCCAAAGTGCCGGGATTATAGATGTGAGCCACCATGCCCGGCCACACCTGGCTAGTTGTAAAATTTTATGTAGAGATGGGGTCTCCCTATGTTGCCCAGTCTCAAACACCTGAGCTTAAACAATCCTTCTGCCTCAGCCTCCCAAAGTGCTGGGATTACACACATGAGCTACCACACCTGGCCTGGAGACCACACTTTAGGTAGCAAAGATTTCTTAACTATTAAAGAAACAGAATTTATAGTTCATAATTGATTGGATGGGGTATGGGGTAAGGCTTGAGGTAAAATGTGTTGTTAAAGATTATAGTGAAATCTCCAGCTTAAGTGTCTGGGTGAAGGTGATGCTATCCACAGATACAAGATAAAGAACAGGTTTAGGTGAGGTAGATAACAGATAACATTTAGTGGGTACATAACATAATATGTGTCAGGCTCTTCACATATGTTGTTTTATGTACTCTGTCCAACAGACTTACGTGAGGTAGGCACTACTGTGATCCCATTTTAAGTCTGAGGAAAATGAGGACAAGGTCACACAGCTAGTAAGTAGAGCAGCCAAGATTCAGTCTCAGCACAGAACTCATGCAGTTAACCAATGGCAGTTTAAATTTGTGGCGCTGAAACACCTGTAGGATGTCATATGGAGCCGTCCTGTGTGCAGGTGGACATGCTGACCTGGAATTCAGGAGAGATCTTCTGAGCAATAAAGATCTGAGAGGTGCGGGACACGGTGGCTCATACCTGTATTCTTAGCACTTTGGGAGGCCGAGGTGGGCAGATCACGAGGTCAGGAGTTTGAGACCAGCCTGGCCAATATGGTGAAACCCTGCCTCTATTAAAACTACAAAAAAAAAAATTAGCCAGGCGTGGTGGCGCATGCCTGTAATCCCAGTTACTCGGGAGGCTGAGGCACAAAAATTGCTTGAACCTGGGAGGTGGAGGTTGCAATGAGCCGAGATTGTGCCACGGCACTCCAGCCTGAAAAACAGAGTGAGATTCTGTCTCAAAAAGAGAAGAAAAAAGCCGGGCGCGGTGGCTCAAGCCTGTAATCCCAGCACTTTGGGAGGCCGAGGCGGGTGGATCACGAGGTCAGGAGATCGAGACCATCCTGGCTAACATGGTGAAACCCCGTCTCTACTAAAAATACAAAAAACTAGCCGGGCGTGGTGGCGGGCGCCTGTAGTCCCAGCTACTCGGAGGCTGAGGCAGGAGAATGGCCTGAACCTGGGAGGCGGAGCTTGCAGTGAGCCGAGATCGCGCCACTGCACTCCAGCCTGGGTGACACAGCGCGAGACTCCGTCTCAAAAAAAAAAAAAAAAAAAAAAAAAAGAGAAGAAAAAAAAAAGGATCTGGGAGGAAGGAGGTGCATACCAATAGTCCCAGTTACTTGGGAGGCTGAAGTAGGAGAATTGTTTGAGGCCAGGAGTTCAAAACCAGCCTGGGCAACAAGTGAGACCCCGTCTCTCTCTCTCTTTTTTTAATTTTATTTATTATTATTTTTTTTTTGAGATGGAGTCTCACTCTGTTACTCAGGCTGGAGTGCAGTGATGCAATCTCGGCTCACTGCAACCACCACCTCCTGGGTTCAAGAGATTCTCCTGCCTCAGCCTCCTGAGTAGCTGGGATTACAGGTATGAGCCACCACGCCCAACTAATTTTTCTGTATTTTTAGTAGAAGCAGGGTTTCGTCATGTTGGCCAGGCTGGTCTCAAACTCCTGACCTCAGGTAATCCGCATACCTTGGTCTCCCAAAGTACTGAATCACAGGCGTGGGCCACTGCGCCCAGCCCCCGTCTGCTTTTATATATAATTAAAAAAAAAAAAAAAAAAAAAGATCTAGGAGGAATTAAGGCACTGGAGTGAATGAAATCATCTATGAAGGATCAAAATCTACCCCTTCCAAGTGGTGTCAATCTTGTTCTATTTTCCTTTGTCTTTTAAGTGTTGCAGAGGAGAAATCCGAAGAAAGACAGTTTTTAGCATTTTTTTTTTTTTCCCTGAGATGGAGTCTCGTTCTTATCACCATCTATGAATCTATGAAGGGTCAAAACCTACCCTTTCAAAGTGTTATCAATCTTGTTCCATTTTCCTTTGGCTTTTAAGTGTTGCAGAGGGGAAATCTGAATAAAGCCAGTTTTTAGCTTTTTTTTGAAATGGAGTCTCGTTCTTGTTACCCAGGCTGGAGTGCAATGGCGCAATCTCAGCTCACTGCAACCTGTGCCTCCCGGGTTCAAGTGATTCTCCTGCCTCAGCCTCCCAAGTAGCTAGGATTACAGGTGCCAGCCACCATGCCTGGCTAATTTTTGTATTTTTAGTAGAGACAGGGTTTTACCACGTTGGCCAGGCTGGTCTCAAACTCCTGACCTCAGGTGATCCACCCGCCTCAGCCTCCCAAAGTGCTGGGATTACAGGCGTGAGCCACCTCACCCAGCCATCTTTTTTTTTTTCTCCCCCGCCCGGAGACGGAGTCTCACTCCATTGTCCAGGTTGGAGTGCAGTGGCATGATCTCAGCTCACTACAACCTCCACCTCCTAGATTCAAGCAATTCTCCTGCCTCAGCCTCCCAAGTAGCTGGGATTACAGGTGCACACCACCACACCCAGCTACTTTTTGTATTTTTAGAAGAGACGGGGTTTCGTCATGTTGGTCAGGCTGGTCTAGAACTCCTAACCTCATGATCCGCCCACCCTGGCCTCCCAAAGTGCTGGGATTACAAGCGTGAGCCACCATGCCCGCTGGCCAGCTCTTTGATAAATAACATTTTTTCCCTAATTGGGTCTATTAGTGTTTGTTCTTTGTCCTTGAAACTTAACAGTTTTCCCAGATTATGTGTTGTTGTTGGTTTCTTATTAATTTTTCTCAATCTCAGTGAACCCACTCTATTTCCACCTCCACCTCAGATCTTTTTGCAATCTAAGGAAACTTTTCTCCAATTGTAATTTTGATTATTCACTCTAACCGATTTGCTCTGTCTTCCCGTGGGGATGCCTAGAGTTAGAATCCCTAGATGCTGTCCATCCCCATTATCTTCTCTTACAGAATTGCATCACTTTGTTCCATATTCTTGAAAATTTTCTCATGTTTATCTTCTCTATTGCTGATGTACTCTTCCACATCGAGTCTACTTTTTTTTTTTTTGAGATGGAGTCTTACTCTGTGGCCCAGGCTAGAGTTCAGTGGCGCAATCTCGGCTCACTGCAACCTCTGCCTCCCGGGTTCAAGCAATTCTATTGCCTCAGCCTCCCGAGTAGCTGGGACTACAGGCGCACTGGCACGCCTAGCTAATTTTTTGTATTTCAGTAGAGATAGGTTTACACCGTGTTGCCTACGTTGGTCCCCAACTCCTGAGCTCAGGCAATCTGCCCTCCTCGGCCTCCCAAAGTGTTGGGATTACAGGCGTGAACCACCGTGCCTGGCCGGTTATTGTGGTTTTAATTTCATGGTACTCCATTTATCTTGGCCTGTTTTTTAAAAAAATATGCAATGTCCTCTTCTGAGAATAAGAATTAGGTATTTTCTAAAATTGGGTCCTGCTTCATGGGCTAAATATATTGTGAAGGAGTAAATTTTGGCTGCAGCAGTTTATTCCTTTTCTCATGTGTCACATCCTTTTTCCCCCACAGGATTTTTTGTTTGTTTGTTTCTCTGTTTTAGAGACAGGGTATTGCTCTGTTGTCCAGGCTAGCCTTGAATTCTTGGGTCCAAGTTGGGATTACAGGTGTGAGCCACCACACCAGCTTCCATCAGAGAGTTAAACAAACAAAAAACTTTGTCTATTCTCCTTTGAGATTGACTAATTGATCTTTGTTGATGTCTAGAAGTCAAGAGTTGATGGTTTTAAACTTGGAAGTGAGGATATAGGGTCAGCCGCTCTTCCTTCTCCCTCCAAAGATGGCAGGGGAAGTGGTTCAGAAGCAGTGGCTGGGTCATTGTCTCGTCTTAGCTTTCCTTGGTATCCGCCTGCTTCAGGACTCTAATTTTTATTTTTTCAACCTCTGTTGTTTGTGACTGTTTCTGGGTCTGGTGTGTCTGTCTCTTTATCTCTAAATCTCAATGTTTTGGTTTTAGTGACTTCATCTTTGCATTTCTATTTCAGTACCTGCTCTGTCAATATTTCTGCCCATCTGTATCAATCTGGGTCTGTTTCCGAACGCAAACGTATCTCTCATGTGTTTCGACCCACTGACCCCTAATCCCTTACTCTCTGCTTTGTATTTCTTCTTTTCTTTCCTTTTTTTTTTTTTTTTTTTTTGGAGACGGAGTCTTGCTCTGTTGCCCAGCCTGGAGTGCAGTGGCGCGGCTCACCGCAACCTCCTCCTCCCGGGTTCAAGCAATTCTCCTGCCTCAGCCTCCCGTGTAGCTGGGATTACAGGCACCCACCACCACGCCAAGCTAATTTTTGTATTATTATTATTTTGTTTTCGAGACGGAGTCTTGCTCTGTCGCCCAGGCTGAAGTGCAGTGAGGCGATCTCGGCTCACTGCAACCTCCGCCTCCCGTGTTCAAGCCATCCTCCTGTCTCAGCCTCCCAAGTAACTGGGATAACAGGCGCCCGCCACCGCGCCCGGTTAAATTTTATATTTTTAGTAGAGACGGGGTTTTACCATGTTGGCCATGCTGGTTTTGAACTCCTGATCTCGTGATCCGCCCGCCTCAGTTTCCCAAAGTGCTGGGATTACAGGCATGAGCCACCTCGCCCGGACTTAATTTTTGTATTTTCAGTAGAGACCTGGTCTCAAACTCCTGATCTCAAGTGATCCGCCCGCCTTGGCCTCCCAAAGTGACAGGCGTGAGACATCGCACCCTCCCTTCTGCTCTGTACTTCTTCATCGTACTTATCACAACTTGAGTATTACACGTATTTGTCTGTCTCCTCTCTCTAAAAAGTAACTCCCAGGAACATGGAGTGTGCTCAACAAACATCTGAACCAACCTGATTCGCGTATCCTCTCAGTGTCTCCTTTTAATCTCAACAATTGTGTTTCACACTTTCTCAGTATGCAAATATCTTTCTCGGTCTGGGGTCATGCCTTTCGGTTTCTGCCCTAGTGCCAAGGCCTCTTAAGTTTATCAGCGTGTGGACCACGGATTCGCAGAGGCCTGAGCTGTGGCGCGGCCGGGCTATGGCGCGTCGTCGGGCCTCAAGCACAGCCCCTTGTCCCTCGCTGGCTCTGTTCGGTACTTCCTCGGGTGCTCGCCCGGGCCCCTGCCATCTCTCACTTCAGCCCCGTGGGTTCTGCCCCACGTCTGTCTCCTTGGGTGTCTGAAGAGACAAGTCCCGCGCCGACGCCCCCGCGAACGCACGTGACCGCGCCCGGTGGTGCCCCCTTAGTCAACGCCGCGCAGTGCCCCTCCCGGAGCCCGCCGCTTCCGCCGGGCCGCGCGGCCCCGCCCCCAGCCGCTAGGAACCAATCCGCATGCACGCTGCTTGGCCCCGCCCGGGCACCCTTCTCGGCGCGCGCCCCTCCCTCCGCCCGCCCGCCGGCCCGCCCGTCAGTCTGGCAGGCAGGCAGGCAGGCAGTCGGTCCGAGTGGTTGTGGGCTCTTCAGGTCTGCCACACGGCGTCTTCTTTCCTCCTCCCAGTCAGCGGCGGCGGCTGCACCGGCGGCGGCGCAGTCCCTTCAGGAGGGGCGATAGAAGCTGAGCGGCGGCCGCCGAGCGTCGAGCTCAGCGCGGCGGAGGCGGCGGCGGCCCGGCAGCCAACATGGCGGCGGCGGCGGCGGCGGGCGCGGGCCCGGAGATGGTCCGCGGGCAGGTGTTCGACGTGGGACCGCGCTACACCAACCTCTCGTACATCGGCGAGGGTGCCTACGGCATGGTGTGGTGAGTGTCCGCGCCCGGCCACGCCCGGCCCCCCGCCGCCCGGGGCCGCAGCGGACGCAGCCTCGGCCTCGCCGGCGCCTCGGCCTCAGGCGCCGCGGCGACCTCGAACCCGGACTTCACTGCGGTCCGCGCGCCAGGGCTCGGGCGGGGCCCTGGGCCGGTTGAGGTTTAGGTGTTGTTGCTCTCGCGCTTCCCGGGCCGGCGGTCGCTCGGGAAGGGGCGCAGCGTGGGGGGCGGGGGGCGGAGGCCGGGACTAGTGCACCCTCGGCCCAGGGCGCAGCGCCGCCTTTAAAGTCTGGACCCTCGGGAAGGCAACGGAAGCGCCTCCACCCCCCAATTTGCTAGTATCATGGCCTTCTTTTGGACTTTCGATTGTAAAACCGGGAATTCCATCAGATGCTTGTCGGTGTTGGCGGCGGTGGCTGCTGAGGTCCTGAAAGCGGTTCGCCTCCGTGTGTGTGCAGAACACCGAAATAATTTTTCTCTCCTCGCCTCTGTTTGCAGCCAACGGCTTTCATTAACTGTCCTCAGCGGTGCTAATGGTGGTCTCCGCGCAGGCTTTCTAAAATGGATTACTGACACCAGTGTTGGCGGAGTATTTCCGTCTTGAAGTTTGTACTTTCAAGTGGATTTTAATATCGTACTGCTAGCGTTTCAGGAAGGATAAACCAACATTACTCTCTTCATTTATTAAAGATCCATTTAGAGTTGGGCCTAATTTGACTTTTTTTTTAGCTCCCAAGTGAGCTCTTTTACCAGCATAAATGCTCCCAGATGTTTTAGCCCAATTGCTATGGACTCCTGTTAATGAATTAGTGGTCATTATGTATGCAGCCTTAATGGAGTTATTGCAGAATCACGTGTAGACTCCCTCATCTTGATTCAGGTCCCTTAGAAAAGTGAAATGATAGTGACGGTTTTTCTTTTTCTCTTTTTTTTGAGACGGGGTCTCGCTCTGTTGCCCAGGCTCAAGTGCAGTGGCGCGATCTCTGTTCACTTCAACCTCCGCCTCCTAGGTTCAAGCGATTCTCTTGCCTCAGCCTCCCTAGTAGCTGAGACTACAGGCGCGCGCCACCACGCCCGGCTAATTTTTGTATTTTTTAGTAGAGACAGGGTGTCACCATGTTGACCCGGATGGTCTCAATCTATTGATCTAGTGATCCGCCCGCCTCGGCCTCCCAAAGTGCTGGGATTACAGGCGTGAGCCACCACGCCCCGCTGACCGTATTGGTTTTTTTTTTTTGTTTTTTTTGTTTTTTTTGTTTTTTTGAGACGGAGTCTCGCTGTGTCGCCCAGGCTGGAGTGCAGTGGCGCGATCTCGGCTCACTGCAAGCTCCGCCTCCCGGGTTCACGCCATTCTCCCGCCTCAGCCTCCGAGTAGCTGGGACTACAGGCGCCCGCCACCACGCCCGGCTAGTTTTTTGTATTTTTTAGTAGAGACGGGGTTTCACCATGTTAGCCAGGATGGTCTCGATCTCCTGACCTCGTGATCCACCCGCCTCGGCCTCCCAAAGTGCTGGGATTACAGGCTTGAGCCACCGCGCCCGGCCCGTATTGTTTTTTTTTAAAGCAAACTAGCGGTAGCATTTTGTGCTGGTGAGGACTTGTGGAAATAGATTTCCTTAAATCTGAATCTTGTGAATGTGTCTTTTGTGTTGACTGAAGGAAGTAAACTAATAATTTATTGAGCACTTCGTGGCAGGTACTGTGCTACATATATTATTTCATTTTATTTGAACAGCCACATTGAGGGAGGAAGATGGTGTTATTCCTTTTTTCAGGTGAGAAAGTGTTTCGAGGTGAAGCCAATTCCTGAGGTCATAGAACTAGAGTTATTAAGATTGTAGACTGAGATTCTACTAGACACACTGCAGCTCTTTTAAGCTGTCTTTAGGAAAACACTCTGCGTTCCTTAGTGTAATTAATACTTGCAGAATTTTCTGTATCTTACTGTTACAAAGTAAATACAAGTCTGTTTCAGAAATGTATTCAAATTTCAATCATCATAATTTTAGAAATGCCATAGAAGGCATGTTTTACCAAGTAAGGTAGCTAGATAGAAAGATTAGTTAAAATTCTTTTAAAATAGACTTTAACTGAATCTTTAATGTTTTCACTTTCTTTAGGAGCAAAATGCTGAATACAACTGTGAAAATTAATATGAACTCACAGGCTTAGGAGCCAAGAGAGAATTTAAATTAGGTCGAGCCTAAAAGAAATAAGGCCCTGAAAAGTAATGAAGAGAAAGTATTGCCAGTAGCATTATTTCTCCACCATACATCTCATTGCTGTTGCACTCACTGGGAAGCGTGCCAGTGAACATGTCTCATTATGAGAGGCTCAGAATTTCCCATCACATCCTTTGGCCCTTTTAACAAGATTAGCTTATCTAAAATGTGGACTGAAAAAAGTCTTTTACGTTTAGGACATGTCAATTGAAAAGATACCCCCATCTGATAAGATTTCTCCTGTCTGATAAGGTTTTTACTAGTCTGAAGTTGTTTAGATGTGGGAACCACTTCTGTCACTGCTGTAGGCTTATTTGACCATCTGACTCTCCATTTGAAATGCTAAGTCCTCTTTTTGTGATTTTCCTTTCCTAAGTGAAATACAAATATAATTGGAATTTGAATCCTAGATCCAGATTATAGCCTTTTATCAGGTTGATGACATACCCTGCTGTTAACCTTCTCCATTGCACGTTATTAGCATTTAATAAATGTTGGCTAACAGTGCTGGGTTTATGGAGGGCTTGTTGAAATATTCACTAATATTTGAATAGTGATCTTTTAAAAAATGTTTCCAGAAGGATTTATGGATTTTTAGCCATTTTTTAGATTTATCCCCCTCCATTTCCTTATCAATTCATTAGGAATTGTGACTATTTTGTTTAGAGCCCTTTCCTAATCATTATGTAGAGGATGTAAAGATGAAGAGTGGGGTTTGAGTTGGGCCTTTAAGAGTGGGTGTGATTTTGATGTGCAGATAATAGGAGCAAGTGACAGCTTGAGCTGTGGAATCTAATCCTGGAAATGTACTTAGGTGGCAAACTGTAGAGGACTCCAAAGGCAAAAGTAAGTTTTACTGTATATTTGTTCAGTGGAGGAAGCATCTTTTTATTTGTTTATTTAATTTTTTTTTTTTTTTTTGAGATGGAGCCTTGCCCTGTCGCCCAGGCTGGGGTGCAGTGGCATGATCTCGGCTCTCTGCAACGTCTGCCTCCTAGGTTCAAGCGATTCTCCTGCTTCAGCCTCCTGAGTAGCTGGAACTACAGGCGCGTGCCACCACGCTCAGCTAATTTTTTTGTATTTTTGTAGAGACGGGGTTTTGCCATGTTGGCCAAGATGGTCTCGAACTCCTGACCTCAAGTGATTCCCCCTGACCTCAGCCTCCCAGAGTGCTGTGATTATAGGCGTGAGCCACCGCGCCTGGCCTTGTTTTGAAAGAGGCAGTCATACATGGTCAATTTTGAAATTTTTTGGGAAGACGAATCAACGCTAGTGGGAATGAAGGAAGAAGAACTGGAGTGGGGAAATAAATTAGGAAAGTGTAACCACCTAGAGGTGCAGTAATAAAGTGGCAGTGAAAGGTGGCAGGTGGAGGTGAAGAGCTTTGTATTGACAGAAATAGTAACAGGGACCCTTGTGGGAAGAGTGGTAGAAAAAGTTTTTAATCATGGCAAGTATGGGTGGAATCAAACGATGATGAGACCTTAAAGGGTAAGAGACCAAGAGAGGTGGGATTTGGATTGGAGGAATTTCTGAGATAGAGCAAGGCTTGCGGGTTGAGTGGCTCTGGGCGGTTGTTCATTCTGAGGCTTCTGGGTTGGGAGCCTGGGAGATGGTGGTGCCATTATCCAAGTAAAGGAGTACTGTTAGGCAGAGCAGATTTGGCAGGGAGAAATAGTTCTGGTTTGAACGGGTTAAGTTTGTAATGCCTGTAGGCCGTTCAGGCTATATCCAGAAGCCATCTTAAAATTTGTAAGAGGGGAGCAGGAACTGAAGATGAAAATTAGTGTAAATAGTAGTTAAAATCTTAAGTGGATGAGCACAGATTGTTGTTGTTGTTGTTGTTGTTGTTGTTGTTGAGACGGAGTCTCGCTCTGTCTCCCAGGCTGGAGTGCAGTGGCGTGATCTCACTCACTGCAGGCTCCGCCTCCCGGGTTCACGCCATTCTCCTGCCTCAGCCTCCCAAGTAGCTGGGACTACAGGTGCCTGCCACCACGCCCAGCTAATTTTTTGCATTTTTAGTAGAGACGGGGTTTCACCGTGTTAGCCAGGATGGTCTCGATCTCCTGACCTCCTGATCCGCCCGTCTCGGCCTCCCAAAGTGCTGGGATTACAAGCGTGAGCCACCGTGCCCGGCAAGCACAGATTCTTATTTGGGTCATTGGTTAGGTGAGATTGCAATCATGTTTTCTATATTTATCTTTTTGGTAAAAAATACATAGCATTTGATAGATTTTTTCAAAAGAGTCCATTATCCCAGAAACATTACGAACCACTGAAGTAGAACAGAAGGACCAACCAGGTAACTCTGGCAAAGGAAGAGGAAGCTGATGACTGGTCAGATGTATAAGAGAACAGTGTAGACAGGGAGGAAGGAGAGGAGAGATTGAAACACTCTTAGTATGCTTGATCATCTTAAGACTAATATAGCAAGTGTCTATTTTGGATAAATTGAGTTTGAAATACTGTTTCTGAATGCGACAAGAGAGCTCATGGGGTCATCTCCATAGAGATGTTAATTGAAGCCTTGAGAGTAGATAAAACATCTGAGAACTAAGCCAAAGGAGTGCCTGCCTTTACTATGTCAATAAAGGGCAACTTATGGAAGAGGACAGAGGAAATGTGGCCAGAGAGACCAAAGAACTGGGAGTGCACATTATGAAAGTAGCCAAGGGAGATGGTACTCATTAAGGGATTGGTATTGAATACTATAGAAGGGAAACAATGCAGCTGACAAGTCATATTTGTTGACTTTCAGCCCTTTTTTTTTTTTTTTTTTTTGAGACAGAGTCTTGTTCTGAGTCTTGTTCTTGTTCAGAGTCTCCCAGACTGGAATGCAGTGGCATAATCTTGGCTCACTGCAATCTCTGCGTCCTGGATTCAAGTGATTCTCTTGCCTCAGCCTCCCAAGTAGCTGGGATTACAGTTGTGTGCCACCACACCCGGCTAATTTTTGTATTTTTAGTAGAGACGGGGTGTCGCCATGTTGGCCAGGCTGGTCTCAAACTCCTGACCTCAGGTGATCACCCTGCCTCAGCCTCCCAAAGTGCTGGGATTACAGTGTGAACCACTGTGCCTGGCCTCTTTTTCTTTTTTTTAAAGTGATGATGTTCAACTTGGGAAAGCTGAATGAATAAAAGAAAAAAAGAGGGGATGGTTTCAACTAAAATTTCACTGTGATCACATTCCGGATGGCAGAATTTCTTGTCTTGTTAAGGTTATTGTGATTATAGCAGACTAGTAGAACTACCACGTATTCAGCACTCTGTTTTGTATTTTACATACGTTAAGGCTAAGCCATATAACCATGCAGCAAAAGTGGTAACTTATGTTTGTTTTTTACCCCACAAGTGAAGAAACTTGAGGCACACAGAGGTTAGTTAACTTGCCCAGTGACACACAGCTAGGAAGTGATGAAGCAACCCCAGTTTGTCTGGTTCCTAAGTAATGCTCCACCAAAGATGAGAGTTGAGAAAATAGATTATTTCAGTAACAAGAAGTATCTGTTGTCTGCTTTTGCTTGTATCACTTTTTAGCGTTTAAAACCTTTCAGGCTGGGCGCGGTGGCTCAAGCCTGTAATCCCAGCACTTTGGGAGGCCGAGACGGGCGGATCACGAGGTCAGGAGATCGAGACCATCCTGGCTAACATGGTGAAACCCCGTCTCTACTAAAAAGTACAAAAAACTAGCCGGGCGAGGTGGCGGGCGCCTGTAGTCCCAGCTACTCGAGAGGCTGAGGCAGGAGAATGGCGTAAACCCGGGAGGCGGAGCTTGCAGTGAGCTGAGATCCGGCCACTGCACTCCAGCCTGGGCCACAGAGCGAGACTCCGTCTCAAAAAAAAATAAAAAAAAATAAAAAATAAATAAAACCTTTCATGCAGAGTTATTTACTCAGAAAATGTTTATTGAACTCTTCATCCAAATAATGGGATGGAATTAGGGAATAATACAGAAAAGATACCAGTGCTGTCCAGGAGTTTGTGAAGTGCTGAGAGAAAAAGAAGAGCAGAGTGACTTGGGGCTGTCTTGCTATGGCTTCCCAGACTTCTGACCTAAGTGTTGATGTGTGAGTAGGAGTTTGCCTTGAGAAGTGCATTCTAGGCAAAGTGAAGTGTGCATGTAAAGAGCATGAACACAGTGCATCAGGTCAGGAAAGCCACAAATTTCTTGGGATGGCTGGAGTCTAGGGTGCCTTAGTAAGAAGGTGGGAGTTAACAAAGCTGAGGGTAGGCAAGGCCAAATCCTGAAGGGCATTATTTGCTAAGGACTTTGGACTTGATCTTGTAGGTGACAGAGTCATTAAAGGATGTCCCTCTTTCTGCCAGTTCCACCCCCACTTTGTCTCTTATGCTTTCTGCCCATTGTTCCTACTTTTTTTTTTTTTTTTTTTTGAGATGAAGTTTTGCTTGGAGGCTTACTGCATCCTCGCCTCCTGGGTTCAAGCAATTCAGCCTCAGCCTCCTGAGTAGCTGGGATTACAGGCATGTGCTACCACGCCTGGCTAATTTTTGTATTTTTAGTAGAGAGAGGATTTCCCCATGTCAGCCGGGCTGGTCTCAAACTTCTGACCTCAGGTGATCCACCCGCCTCAGCCTCCCAAAGTACTGGGATTACAGGCGTGAGCCATCGCACCTGGCTGCATTGTGCCTACTTTATCTTGTGGTATTCAGTGGGGGTGATTTTACCTCCCTGCTACAGAGGCATTTGGAAATGTATTGGTGGGGGGGCTTTTTGTTGTGTTGTCACGTTGATTAGGGGGTGTTATTGGCCTTCAGTAGGCATGTCAGGGGCAGACATGCTAAATGATCTGGATTGCATGGTACACTCCCTCCACTGGAGAATCATCCTGCCAAGATGCCCATACTACATCACCCCAGCCCGCCCCAAGAAACATCAGGCCCTATTTAAGTCCTGCTTTTCTCTAAAGCTCGTCTCTGTGAACTTTGCCTTGTTGCTTCTTGTTAATGCACTCTCTTCATGGATCTCTGCTGGCTGTTTGTACCAGCTGTTTGAAAGGCAGGAACAGCAATAACATACCTATAAAAGCTCTAGACCTGGAAACAGAGATCTTGATTGAGATTCTTAGTTTTGCTTGCTCATTGTTTACTTGCCATTTAATCAAGAAGTCTCTTGTACACTTTTGGAGCTCAAAGATGCAAAGAGAGCGGCTTACGTAAGTAACAGAAGAATCTAGTGTTTCTGAGCAGAGTTTAGAGTAAAAGGATAACTCAAAACAAAATTGATTTTTATATTAATAGTATCCTTAATGATGTATTCCTGGTAGTTAGCTATAACCATTACACCATTCCCATAATCTGATTTGTATAAATTCAAGTTGACTTTTCCCAAAAGCTATATGTAATTTATTCCTCACCTTGCTCACAATTTAAATACCTATTGATTGAAAAACACCTGATTCCCCAACAAACATCCAGAGCTCCTTGCCTCCAGCCTACTCCACCCACCCTCTTGCCTAATCCTGAGATGCTTTTTGCTCCCCTTTAACTTTGCTTCTTTTCTTTCACTTCTTGAGGCTCCCACACCGAGAGGTGCTTAGCAGCTCATCCAGTAGCTGCACTGCCTCTGCTCCCTCTAGGAAAGGCCACCCACCTGAGCTTTGAAATGGCCCACACCATACCAGAAGGAGGAGGGGAGATTCCAGGAGGATTCAGACCCTACCCAGGCTTTCTGGAAACTGAGCAGAACCACAGGCGGAGAAAGCTATAGGCAGCTGAACAAAATTTATGTGTTTCTATTTCCCCAGCTATAAAATGAAAGGATTGGGCTCTGTCTGTGGTTTTCAAACATTCTCTTCTTTTAGGGGCTTCAGGCCTCATCCCAAGTAGGGAAACTTCACATACAGCATCCTCTCCCCTAATCCCTGTTTTTTCCATTCTTTGCTCTTCTTTTATCTACCTCCTTCCCCTCCCCTTTCCCTTCTTTCTTCCTCTGTCCTTAGTCTTTTTTCTTTTTCTTAATTTCCTTTTAGTCATTATCATTTTCCTTTTTTTTTTTTTGAGACATAGACTCGCTCTGTCACCCAGGCTGAGGTGCAGTGGCACGATCTCAGCTCACTGCAACCTCTGCCTCCCGGGTTCAAGTGATTTCTCCTGCCTCAGCCTCCTGAGTAGCTGAGACAACAGGCGCGTGCCACCACGTTGGGCTAATTTTTGTATTTTTAGTAGAGAAGGGGTTTCACAGTGTTAGCCAGGATGGTCTCAATCTCTTGACCTCGTGATCTTGCCCGCCTTGGCCTCCCAGAGTGCTGGGATTACAGACATGAGCCACTGTGCCTGGCAGTCATTATCATTTTCAATTCACATAGGTAGTAACTATTAGGGTTAGCAGGGTAAGATTCCATTTGGAAAAAGGATTTGATTGCTTTAAAAATGATGTTGGGTAACCCACAGGATAGATGCTCTCCAAGGTCCCTCCCAGATTCTCAGACTCAAGGCAGGCCCTGGGGTTTGAACCTATGGCCAGTAGGAGCTGGATAGCAGGTGTCTGCATGGTATATGCCATGACCAACTGACTAATGTTAGTTGCAAGCCTGCCTTGCTGGTTTCAGCTTCATTCTCATTCTTGTCTTTTTTCTTTTCTTGTTTTTTTGAGACAGTCTCACTCTGTTGCCCAGGCTGGAGTGCAGTGGTACAATCTTGGCTCACTGCAACCTCTGCCCCCAGGTTGAAGCAGTTCTGCTGCCTCAGCCTCTTGAGTAGCTGGGATTACAGGCACCTGCCACTGTGCCCAGCTAATTTTTTTTTTTTTTTTTTTTTTGTAGTTTTTAGTAGAGATGGGCTTTCACCATGTTGCCCAGGCTGGTCTTGAACTTCTGACCTCGTGATCCACTCGCCTCGGCCTCCCAAAGGGCACCTGACCATCATCCTTGTCTTTGAGGTATTATATTTTTCACTTTACACATAAGGAAACTAGGTCTCAGGTAACTCGTTCCGGGTTCACAGCCAGTAAGTATATTGCAGAACTGAGATCTAAATTGAGATTTATGTAGACCCCAAATCCTGTGACCTTTTTTTCTTTTAACTACTATAGGTTTTCTCTGTTATACCGAGTTACCTAGAAACATACTTCCTACAGCCTGGGTTTCTGAATGGATTAGCCCTAAAGTATAAAATGATTATGTCATTGCAGACAGACCTGAAGAAGAGGCTAGAAAGGATTAGAGTTAAAGTAACTTTGTTTTTTGTTTTTGTTTTTTCTTTATCTCCAAAGGCTCTGTCATCTAGCAACTTAGTTTTTATCAGGAAGTAGTGTTGATTTCTTCCCATTCCTTCTAGTTACCTCTACCAGTTTCTTGATTTTCATTCTTTTTTTTTTTTTTTTTTTTTTTTTGAGACGGAGTCTCGCTCTGTCACCCAGGCTGGAATGCAGTGGCCGGATCTCAGCTCACTGCAAGCTCCGCCTCCCGGGTTTACGCCATTCTCCTGCCTCAGCCTCCCGAGTAGCTGGGACTACAGGCGCCCGCCACCTCGCCCGGCTAGTTTTTTGTATTTTTAGTAGAGACGGGGTTTCACCGTATTAGCCAGGATGGTCTCGATCTCCTGACCTCGTGATCCGCCCGTCTCGGCCTCCCAAAGTGCTGGGATTACAGGCTTGAGCCACCGCGCCCGGCCAGATTTTCATTCATTTAATATTATTAAACATGTACCTGATTATGTGCTAGGCAGTAGAAACAAAGTAGTGAACAAAAGTTGTTCTTACACTTTGGTGTTTACAGTCCACCAGGGCAGTAATAACATTTACTGAGTGTGATGAGGTGTGGAGTGCCACTGGATAATATAAAAGGTGAAGCTACGATATGGTGAGTAGTCAGGAAGGGTTTCCTGGAGGAAGTGGTATTTAAGCTGGGACCTGAAGGAAGACTTAGAGCTAGCTAGGTAAAAGGTAGGGTAGAGTGCTGGAGTGTTTTAGACACTACCTTGTAGGGACTGCATTATAAAAAATGAAAAGTTTATGATTAAGATCTGGGGGCCTTTGTCATGTTACTGCAAGGATAGAAAGTGCAGTTAAAGCTTCAGGTATAGTTGGAACGAGGAACTGGAAAATAGACCAACGGAGCTACCTCCCTCCCTCTTTACTGTTACAAAATCTTCTTGCACCCTACGTCTCTGAACAGCTGGGTTTTTTCCCCCTCTTTTCTCTTTGTCACTTCCCCATGCACTAAGCAGAGGAGAGCTGACCCTAGCTCCCTGAAGGTGTGTGTCTTCAGGTTTTTTAATGACCAGAGGCTGAGAACACTCTGAATCCAATTCCAAGTGGAACAAAATCTGTAAAAACACTGTTAGGGAGATCATTCTGCACAGAAGAGTTAACTCCACCTGGCCTTTCCAGCCTGGGAGAGTGTCTGCCTCTGGTCTAGTCAGCTGAGGCCCAAGGTGCGGTCATTTATTAAATAAAGCTGCATATCTCGGAACGTCTGAAGGGCAAGGTGGGAGTTGTCAAAAGGGATCTCTCATTGATTTCTGACTTGTTAGGTTAAAGTTCTTGGTGCTCTTTTCCCTGCCATTCTCCAGGGAGTGTGTATCACTCTCCAGTTTTTACAGATGAGGAAAATGAAACAAAAGTTGGGTAACTTGCCAGTCACAAGTAAGGGGTCAAAGGATTGTCACGAGGATTAAATAAAACAGTATAGTTGAAGTGCTGAGCACTTGGTACCTAGTTAATTCTCTGTTACTCCTTTGAAGTAAACAGGGTTGGCAAGATGTGAATCCCCTTTTGCCTCAGTCTCTATGTAAAGCAGAATGTGCAGAAGTACAAATATTTGGCTTGGTGGTCAGATGACTTTACAATGGTATGGAATTGATACACATTCAGTAGACACCTTACTTCCGAGTACCCATGCAACTGTTCTGTTTTTCATTTTCAGTGTAGTATTTTATACATCATATGAGTTATTCTACCCTTTTATTATAAAATGGACTTTGTGTTAGATGATTTTGCCCACCTGTAGGCTAGTGTAAGTGTTCTGAACATGTTTAAGGTAGGCTAAGCTAAGCTGTGATATTTGGTAGGTTAGGTGTATTAAATGCATTTTCAGCTAAGCTGGGCGCAGGACTCATGCCCAGGACTTTGGGAGGCCGAGGCATGAGGATTCCTTGAGCTTAGGAGTTTGAGACCAATCCAGGCAACCCAGTGAGGCCTCGTCTGTACTAAAGTTACTAAAAAAAAAAAAAAAAGCCAGGTGTGGTGGTACATGCCTATAGTCCCAGCTACTTGGGAGCCTGAGGCTGAGGATCACTTGAACCTGGGTGGTCAAGGCTACAGTGAGCCGTCCTTGTGCCACCACATTCCCGCCTGGCCACAGCAAGAAGTTTTCCAAAAAAGAAGCATTTCACCTTACGAGGTTTTCCATTTATGATGGGTTTATTGGGATGTAAGCCCGAAGTAAGTCAAGGAACATCTTTATATAGTTAGAATAGGGACTGTCAAGTGTTTCATGCATAATCCAGATCTTCAGGAGGCAACATCAGGGAAACCTGAGTTTAGGGATATTCTACAAAATAACTAGCCTGTAAACCTCAAAATTAAGTCAAGATCATGGAACCAAGAAAACACTGAGGAATTGTTCCACATTAAAGTAGTGTATAAAAACATGGCAACTCCATGTGGTTCATAATTCTGAGTCGGCATGATTGGCAAAACTAGAATGAGGTCTGAAGATTAGATTGTAGTCGTATATCTGTGTTAATGATTTAATTTTTATCTTCTTTTTTTTAACTTTTTTTTTGGTATTTTCTTTTTTATTTTTTTCCTTCATTTTTGTTTGTTTTTTTGTTTGTTTTTTGTTACAAACCCTTGTGTCAATGGCTGACTGCTCTGCTGTGTACAAAACCCCAACCCAGGAACAGGTTGTCTATGAATGGTTTAGCACTGGGTCCCCTGTGAATGTGCATTGTATTACGGGCGAAAGGGTGGTCGCCTTTCTACTGCGCCAAGTTTTCCAGCATGAGGGACTTTCCATATCTGGTCCTCAGCTATGATGTGGTGGGGGACCAGCTATCTGAGGCTAACCGAGGCTTCACATGTGGCTGCCCTATCATTTCGCCGGGGCAGGATTCTGACTTAGAGGCCTTTGGTCATAATCTTACAGATAAGTGTTGATGATTTCGACGGTTGCATTTTGATTTTGTGGGAGAATAGTCTTGTTTTGTTTGTAGGAAATAGTCACTAAAGTATTGGGGGATAATGAGAAAGAATTATTGACAAACTTACTCTCACATGCTTCGGAGACTAAAAGTTTGATAAGCTAGATGTAGAACTTTTCTATGGTTTGAGATATAGTTCCTTTTCTCTAAAGAGTTGTTGGTTGGCCGGGCGCGGTGGCTCAAGCCTGTAATCCCAGCACTTTGGGAGGCCGAGGCGGGTGGATCACGAGGTCAGGAGATCGAGACTATCCTGGCTAACATGGTGAAACCCCGTCTCTACTAAAAATACAAAAAAAAACTAGCCGGGCGTGGTGGCGGGCGCCTGTAGTCTCAGCTACTTGGGAGGCTGAGGTGGGAGAATGGCGTGAACCCGGGAGGCGGAGCTTGCAGTGAGCCGAGATCACGCCACTGCACTCCAGCCTGGGAGCACAGCGAGACTCCGTCTCAAAAAAAAAAAAAAAAAAGAGTTGTTGGTGAGTCTCTTTCAAAAAGGTACTTGAGTGAGGATGTGTTGAAATTTGTGGGAAGCTGTGAAAGGCAGCTTTTAGCCTACCGAAAGAGGACTGGCCTGGAAGGCAGAGACCTGAGTCTTAGTCCCTGCTTCCAATGGCATGTCACATGGGCATGTGCTGGTCACTCTGCTTCTGCAGATTTTTGTTTTTCTCATCTGTGGAGTTAAGGGATTGGGATGGTTTCTAGGGTCTCTTACAGCTCTAATATTGTCGCTGCCCTCAGGAACATTACATGAAATTAGTGTGTATGCTGTACGTTAAGAAGATTCGTGTGTAGATTGTTTCCCAGTTGCTGAGCTGTCTTTAGTGTAATTTACCTCAGAAATCTCTGGATAATCATTATTGAGATATAATGAAATAGGAAAAAACTTGAAATAGGTTAAAAACTAGTAAATTGATTTACTTCAACATTAAAAGCCCACAATTAAACCCTTGAGGGAAATGACTTTTTCTTTTTTTTTTTTGGTCTGCAAGTAAGGTTGGAACTTTGTAATACTGTATGACAGTAGTCGTTTACCTCACAAATTAGATTATTCATGTGTATTTGACTGAAGAGAGTTTTTACCTAGTGGCTGGAATGAAGGTTAATGCTGGTATTTTGGCATTGGGAAAAAAAGGTGTAATGAAAAATGTCAAATTTGAGAGATGGAGAAATACTTAAATGGAACTGATTTAAAAGCAGTTCTGAAAAAGAAAGAACTTGGTACAGTCTTTCTATGAAAGAAAAGACTTTACTGCACAGCTAAAGAAAATAAAGCAGGCCGGGCGCGGTGGCTCACGCCTGTAATCCCAGCACTTTGGAAGGCCGAGGCGGGCGGATCACAAGGTCAGGAGATCGAGACCATGGTGAAACCCCGTCTCTACTAAAAATAGAAAAAATTAGCCGGGCGCAGTGGCAGGCGCCTGTAGTCCCAGCTACTCGGGAGGCTGAGGCAGGAGAATGGCGTGAACCCAGGAGGCGGAGCTTGCAGTGAGCCGAGATTGCGCCACTGCACTCCAGCCTGGGCGACAGAGCGAGACTCCGTCTCAAAAAAAAAAAAAAAGAAAATAAAGCAAAAACAATACGTTGCCCCATTAATATTTGAATTCTCTGAACACAAGGCAAGCTAGCAAAGTAGAGTAGTATCTTTGCCTCACCTTGGCCACAAGAATTTGTTTTGTTAGTAACCAAGTTCAGTGTACTGCTATTTAGCTTTTTCACTACAGATGTTTAAAATGTTTCTTTTTTTTTTTTTTTTTTTTTTTGAGACGGAGTCTCGTGCTGTGTCACCCAGGCTGGAGTGCAGTGGCGCGATCTTGGCTCACTGCAAGCTCCGCCTCCCAGGTTCACGCCATTCTCCTGCCTCAGCCTCCGAGTAGCTGGGACTACAGGCGCCCGCCACCACGCCCGGCTAATTTTTTGTATTTTTAGTAGAGACGGGGTTTCACCATGTTAGCCAGGATGGTCTCGATCTCCTGACCTCGTGATCCACCCGCCTCGGCCTCCCAAAGTGCTGGGATTACAGGCTTGAGCCACCGCGCCTGGCCTAAAATGTTTCTTTTTGGGGTTTGTTTGAAATTTTTTTTTCCCTTTTCAATTTAGCCATGCTGAATGTATCCTCAAATAAATTTACATTTTTCCCGTTAAATCAACTTTGTTTCTGTTCCATGGTTGAGGTGAATACTTTATAAAGAAAAAAAATCAGTGTAGACTTTTCACACGTTAATTATTACTGCAGGGCTATATAGGCATATAAAAATATTAGATGTTATGTTTTGGACCAGTGAAAAAACAGTTGGTAGTAATGCTAGATTAAGACTTACCAGAATGTTCATCCCCTTAGTGAGCCATTCTACCTATGATAACATTTTGTAATGTTTTCAGGCATTCTTTTGGGACAGCCCTGATCACTTACCATTCAAAGGGATGATAAAAGTGACAATCTTTAGACGTGTTGTAAATTCTTTCTCTCTTTTGTCCAAAGGGAGCTAGAAAGGAAAGACATTTGTGATTCTCTGTGCACTTGAACACAACTGCTAGAAAGAGCTATTTAATTAATGCCACCAAGGCAGTGTAAGAGTTTATAGTAACATTAAGAGTGTTTCCGTTACCCAAGCGGGGCAAGATTCAGCATTCAAGAACTGGTAAATTTTGGCCACACGCGGTGGCTCACGCCTGTAATCCCAGCACTTTGGGAGGCTGAGGCAGGCGGATCACCTGAGGTCAGGAGTTTGAGACCAGCCTGACCAACATGGAGAAACCCCGTCTCTACTAGGCTGGTCTCGAGCTCCTGACCTCAGGTGATCCGCCCGCCACCGCGCCCGGCCAATTCTTTTTTTTTTTTTTTGAGACGGAGTCTTGCTCTGTCACCCAGGCTGGAGTGCAGTGGCCGGATCACAGCTCACTGCAAGCTCCTCCTCTCGGGTTCACGCCATTCTCCTGCCTCAGCCTCCCGAGTAGCTGGGACTACAGGCACCCACCACTTCGCCCGGCTAGTTTTTTGTATTTTTTAGTAGAGACAGAGTTTCACTGTGTTAGCCAGGATGGTCTCGATCTCCTGACCTCGTGATCCGCCCGTCTCGGCCTCCCAAAGTGCTGGGATTACAGGCTTGAGCCACTGCACCCGGCCTTATCTCACTTATTTCTACATTTACTATTGTATTTTCTTACCTCTTTCAATCTTATTTTGAAATATCCATTTAAACATATGTAAGATATAAGTACTGTTTGTGACTGGGCATGGTGGCTCATGCCTGTAATCCCAGCACTTTGGAAGGCCAAGGCGGACAGATCACTTGAGGTAAGGAGTTCAAGACCAGCCTGGCCAACATGGCAAAATCCTGTCTCTACTAAAAATACAGAAATTAGCTGGGCATGGTGGCGCCTGCCTGTAATCCTAGCTACTCCAGAGGCTGGGGCATGAGAATCACGTCAACCCAGGAGGCAGAGGCTGCAGTGAGCTGAGATCGCGCCACTGCGCTCCAGCCTGGGCAACAGAGCGAGACTCTGTCTCAGAAAAAAAAAAGAAAAAAGTACTGTTTACAGAATAAGTTAAATATGTGTAATCACTGTTCGAATTGCAAAAGGGAATGTTGCTAGTACCTTAGAAACGCCTTCTCATATCTCCTTAAGAGTTGAGTACATTCCGGCCGGGCACAGTGGCTCACGCCCGCAATCCCAGCAGTTTGGGATGCCGAGGCAGGCGGATCATGAGGTCAGGAGATTGAGACCATCCTGGTGAACACGGTGAAACCCCGTCTCTACTAAAAATACAAAAAAATTAGCCGGGCGTGGTGGCGGGCACCTGTAGTCCCAGCTTCTCGGGAGGCTGAGGCAGGAGAACGGCGTGAACTGGCAGTGGAGCCTGCAGTGAGCGGAGATCGCACCACTGCACTCCAGCCTGGGCGACAGAGCGAGACTCCGTCTCAAAAAAAAAAAAAGAGTTGAGTACATTCCTTAGTTTTGTGATAATTGTTCTTTTCAGACTCTTCTCCCTTTTTATTCTTTACTTTTATTGAAGTATAATACACATAAAGAAAAGTGGCCAGTTGTGGTGGTTCATGCCTGTAATTCCAACACTTTAGGGGGCCAAGGTGAGAGGATCACTTGAGCCCAGGAGTTCAAGACCAGCCTGGACTGATTATAGACGTGAGCAACCTTGACCTGCTAGGTATATACTTAGTAGCAGAATGACTGTGTCAGTCTGTGCATAGATTCCACTTTAGTGGATGTGCCAAACAGTTTTCCGAAGTGGTAAGATATTTCCATTAGCAGTGTATTAGAGTTCAAACCAGTGTATATTCTCAAAAACACTTGGTATCATTTTTAACCTCTCTAGTGGGTATGAAGTGGTATACATTGTGGATTTTGTTTGCATTTCTCTGATATTTTAGCTCTTTTTTGGTGTTTTAACTCTTTTTTGTATGTTTATGAGGCATTTGGCTATCTCGTGAAGTATTTAAGGGTTATTTTGCAAATTTTTCTGTGGAGATTTTTGTTTCATTAAATTATAGGAGTTCTTTGTAGATTCTGACGAGTCTTTTTTAAGATTCATGTGCTGCAAGTATTTTCTCTCCATTCGAGTGTTACCTTTTCTTTTTTTTTTTTTTTTTTTGAGACAATCTCAATTTGTCGCCCAGGCTGGAGTGCGGTGGCAGGATCTTGGCTCACTGTAACCTCTGCTTCCTGGGTTCAAGCGATTCTCCTACCTCAGCCTCCCAAGTAGCTGGGATTACAGGCACGTGCCACCATACCCAGCTAATTTTTGTATTTTTAGAGATGGGATTTCACCATGTTGGCTAGGCTGGTCTCAAACTCCTGACCTCAGGCGATCCACCCCCCACCCGGCCTCCCAAAGTGGTGGGATTATAGGCATGAACCACTGTGCCTGGCACCTTTTCATAATCTTAATGGAATCTTTGATTCTGTTTTATAAATGTCAGTTCTTTGGTAGAATTCATCATTTGGTCATCTGATTTCTTGAGCGTATTAATTACAGCTGTTATTTTATTTTTTATTTTTGACAGTCTTGCTCTCTGCAGCCTCTGCCTCGCAGGTTCAAGCGATTGTCATGCCTCAGCCACCTGAGTAGCTGGGATTACAGGCAAGTGCCACTATGCCCAGCTAATTTTTGTATTTTTAATAGAGATGAGGTTTCACCATGTTGGCCAGGCTGGTCTGGAACTCCTTACTTCAGGTGATCCACCCGCCTTGGCCTCCCAAAGTGCTGGGATTACAGATGTAAGCCACTGCGCCCGGCTGAATTACAGCTATTTTAAAGACCATCTTCAGTAAGTAGTAACTGGGTCACTGTGGATATGTTTTTGTTGTCCCTTTTTTCTCGTTTCTGTTTCCTTGTATGCTTGGTAATGTTCAAGCGAATCCTGGATACTGTGTATGAAAATCGTAGATGCTGTAGGTGACATTTTTCTCCAGAGAGAGCTCGCCCTACTCACTGATAGGCAGATACAGTGGTGACAGATAACCATAATTTAGTCAGAGAATGAGCTGATTTGAGTATTGGTTGCAGTTTTTATGTGGCTTTGTCTACCTCTGATTTTTGCTCCCCTTTACTCCTAGAAGTGTAGCTGTCCATGGATTCTGAGAACCTGAGGTGTTTATGTTTACTAAGGTTCTTAAACTCCTGATTGATCTTAAGTTACTATTTTTGTCTCCTTAGCACCGTGAGACTGCAAGAAATTAGTAGCTTTTTGCTTAAAGCCTTGCCTATGGTTTTCAGGTGTGCTGAATCTGGCAGGGTCTGTCTGAACTTCTAGGTTTCTAAATTACTGGAAACAAGTCAAGAGCATTTTCTTTATATTCTTCTTACACTTATCTTCCTGGCCAGACTTACATTCTTTTAGTGATTGTATTCTCTGGAACCTAGAGTTTGGCAACTGACTTAACAAACTTTCTTCATGTAGTCCAGTGGTCCTCAAACATGGAGATACTATAGAAACTAGAACATAGGAAGGGAAGTTGGACAGATAACTTCTGTTTTTCCTGTATGCCCTCAGAGTCATTTGTGTCCACAAATTGCCCATTTCAGGTGATTGTGAATTTTCTCTAGTGCTATTATTCCTTTTAGATTTGGAATTTCCAAAGGTGAGAGAAAATCAGATTTCCAGGCATGAGTAGATGCCTAGAAAATCGTTTATGGGGATTAATTCACTGAATGCTTAATGGCCATCACAACATGAAGAACAGATACTGTATTAATGGGGTGGGGGAATACAAGATTAGTAAGATGTGGTCCTGGTCTGTAGAGTTCTTACATCAGCTGCCCTGCATCTGATCAGCAGTGATCTCTGCAGATAAATTCTGTGTTCGTCGTATATTTGGAGCTCTAGTTGGACGCTCTTCTTCTCTGGTAGGCTTCTTGAAAGCCTGGGTTTCTCTTTCAGGCCCCCCGTCATTGCTGTGGCTTCTTTGATTAGTTTCAGAAGGGCCCCAGATGCCACAATAGCCCTAAAGTCTACCAGTTCCAGATGAACATGAAATAAGGAAAAAGAAAATGGAGGTGTGTTTGGTGGAGGTGGGGGCACTCTATTTGTGTGGAAGGTGACAGACTTGCATTGCTTACATATACAAGAGTTAGAACTGTGGGGAAGTACTTGCAGATCAATGGAATAAAGATAGCATGTGAAAACAGAATAATTATAAAAATGTCTTTTATACAGCACTTTGTACTTTTTAAATTGCTTTCTCTGCTGTCACATCAAACCTCTTCACACTTCTGTAGGATAGATAAAGCATAATTATTTCTCTTATGCAGATGGGGAAACAGACCTAGGCAGGGGTAGTGACCTGCCCACCCGTCTAACAGCATTTGAGTGATAATTAGACCTAAAATGGAAGAATTTTTATTTGAGAAGTTTAGCAGTGAGAGTCAAAATCATCTTAGGAGCTGTAGGTTTTTGTACCAATGGAGAGATCTCTTTTTCTGTTGGATATGATTGACAATGTTAGAAGGGAGATTCACTGGAGGAAGGCCTCGAAGGAGTGAGGAACAGATCTCCTGCCTGTATTGTACCTCCATTGTCTCTAGTGTAGTTGTAGATATTGTGAGATTACAGATGGGAAAGAAAGAGATCTTTACCCTCAGCTCAAGAGAAGAAGGTAAGGATGCTGTAGAAACAGATGTCACAGCAAAAGCATGCCAATCTGAGTGTAGTCAAGGGATTTTATGCCAGGTGGCTTTAGGTTCTGGTAAGAGGTAAGGTGGGGCATCTGCGAAGAGTGCATGAGGGATCAGGGGCTTGGAAAGTGTGAAGACAGTTTGAGACAGCTGTTGTGTGCTTAAAATTAACTAAAGATGAATAAAAAGATTGGCCCCTTTCATTGAGAGTAGGGACTTTGTTCTCTGCTGTATCCCCAGCACCTAGTACACACATCACACATAGTAGGTACTCAGGAAATATTTGTTGAATCAGGCAGATTCATGCCTAGGTCTGTTTCCCCATCTGCATAACAGAGAAATAAGGCTGGCTAACCCTGTGCCATCCCCGTAATAGTCTTCATCTTCTCTTCTCTTCACTTTTCCATTCATTTCTCTGCATTAGTTGAATACATGAATGAAGAAAGGAATAGCCTCACTGAAGTTATAAGCCTTTTTAAGAACAGCAGGTAACATGTCTCATTTATCAAATTAGTAACTGCATTTGAAAATTAAGTTCTGGCACTAATGCCTGGGTGACTTAGAGCATGTCCTGTAACTTCTCAGAGTCTCATTTTACTCTGGTGAAACAAGGATCATGATCATGTCTTTTGAGTGTTGAAATGACTATATTAACTAAATCACTATGTAATCCTAAGAGCAATCTTTATGCATCCCAGGATGGGGTAGAGAATAAAGTATTGGAGTGAATGACTGTGGGATATAGGCTAGACACCTATGTACATAGATAATTTCATGGAGCTTTTTTAAAAGTTATGGTAAGATACACATAACAAAATTTACCATCTTGGCCGGGTGCTCACACCAGTGATCCCAGCACTTTGGGAGGCCGAGGCAGGCGGGTCACCTGAGGTCGGCAATTTGAGACCAGCCTGACAACATGGAGAAACCCCGTCTCTACTGAAAATAAAAAATTAACCGGGCATGGTGGTGCATGCCTAATCCCAGTTACTCAGGAGGCTGAGCCAGGAGAATCGCTTGAACCTGGGGGGCAGAGGTTGCGGTGAGCTGAGATTGCATCATTGCACTCCAGACTGGGCAGCAGGAGCGAAACTTCGTCTCAAAAGAAAAAAAAAATTTGCCATCTTAACTATTTTTAGGTGTACTGTTCAGTAGCGTTAAGTAGATTCACATTGTGCAACCAATTTCCAGAGCTCTTTACACCATGCAAAGCTGAAACTCTATACCCATTAAATAACAACTCTCCATTTTCCCTTCTTCCAAGCCCCTGGCAGCCACCATTCTACTTTCTGTCTCTGAAATCTGACTACTCTCGTTATCTCATATAAGTGAAATCATACAATATTTGTCGATTTTATGATTGGCTTGTTTCACTTACTGTAATGGCCTTAAGGCTCATCCATGTTGTAGCATGTGTCACAATTTCCTTTTTAAGGTGGAACAATACTCCATTGTAAATATACACACCACTCATCTGTTGGTGAACACTTAGGTTGCTTTTGCCTCTTGTGAATAAGGCTGCTATGAATATAAGTGTACAACTATCTCTTTGGGACCCTGCTTTCGATTATTTTGGGTAGGAACCCAGAAGGGCACTACTGGATCATATAGTAATTCTGTGTTTAATTTTGAGGAATCACAAACTCCTGAGCTCAAGTGATCCTCACACCTCAGCCTCCCATACTGTTTCCAAAGCGGCTGCACCTTTTCACATTCCCACCAACAGGGCAAAAGGGTTCCAGTTTCTCCACAACCTTGGCAACACAGTGCCCAGGAGGCAGAGGTTGCAGTGAGCCAAGACCACGCCACTGCACTCCAGCCTGGGTGACAGAGTGAGACTCCATCTCAGAAAAAAAAGACCTGATTTGGCCATGGGAGTTCTGCCCTCATGAATGTACTTAGCTTATTATCACAGAGTGGGTCGTTCTAAAAGCGAGTTGGGCCCTCTCTGTCTCTTATGCTCCTGCCTTTGCTTGTCCTTCTGCCATGGGATGATGCGGCAAGAAGGCCTCTGCCAGATGCAGGCCCCCTTGACCTTGGACCTCCCAGCCTCTGGAACTATAAGAAATACTTTACTTTTCTTATAAATTACCCAGTCTGTGGTATTCTGTTATAGCAGCACAAAACAGACTAAGACAGAAGGGATTTTAATGGGATGGTTGGAAGCTGAATGTGGACTACCTAGAGTGGATGCCACCTTGTTGGTTGTAGCAAAGCCATGTTAAAAGGTAAGCCTATTGCTACAATGTAAAGGTAGGTAATATTTTATTTACATACTGTATCGTAAGTATCAACATTATAAAGGGGATAAGTACACTGGAGCTTAATGTTAAGTGTTCCTGTCTTTTATAACCATTTGATCACTATATCTACTCCTAATGAATCTCACGTGTTCTTTAAAAATATCCTAGTAATTCTTTGGGTTTTGAATCTTTACTCTCCAATATAAGTATGTATACATCTAAATTTTGAAAATATGCATGCGGGCATTCTGACTAGATCTCCAGGGCTTGGCTGACCTGTTAAATGACATAACTCGAGTAAATTATCAGGCATATCAAAAGTACAAACTTGATGGGCTTGGTTGAGATATAGTAATCCTCAGAGTGCTGCCTGGTGACCCCTGCACTCTCCCCTCTGACAGGAGAGCTCAGCCTTACCCTTCGCTGAAGAAGTGAGTTCTCTTTGCCTCTTTTCTGCCTCTGATGTCTTCTCATCTCCAAATATGGTCTGTACCCCTCACACCACAAATAAAGTGTTCTTACTTCAGCAAAACCGTAGGGAGGGGCCCGTCACCACTGGAATTGGTTCTGATGGTTGAAACTCATTCCTCATTCAGGATCCGTCCACAGATCCACAGTGCTTTATTTGCAGCTCAGAGTTCAGACCTTTCTGGGTATCTTTTGTAAGCTCATTTGGGGCAAAACCTGACCTAGACTGCCGTGAGGCTGCTCATAGTCTTTATTTTTCCCATCTAGTGTGATTATTTGTGTGTTGGCTGCAGAAATATCAGTGCTGGATTGCTGGATACACACCAGACCTCACCAGGGATGTATGCACATATGTATGCACTGTATTACCTTTCTAAAATCTGAAAAATACTGAATTCTTAAACAGCTTTGTTCTAAGGGCTAATGAATCTGTGCTTCTCCTGAACTTGCTACAATTTGTAATGCCTAAATAATATAGTTTGATGATCATCTCAGTTTTTTTTCTTTAATTAGAGAAAATTTGGAAAATACAGGAAGGCACCTATATACAAAAAGCATTCACCTATAATGCTGCTACCCAGGGGTATCTGCTGTCAACATCCTGGCACATTTTTTCCTATTAAAATTTGGATTACATTTTATATACCTCATATCGTTTGGTATTCTGAATCTTTGACCCAACACAGTAGTATAAGCATCTTCCAGACCACTAAACAGTCTTTGAAAACAGTCAAGATTTTATTTATTTTTTTTTTTAGACAAGGTCTTACTCTGTCACCCAGGCTGGAGTATAGTGGCGTGATCTTGGCTCACTGCAACCTCTGCCTCACAGGTTCAAGCGATTCTCCCACCTCAGCTTCCCTTAGTAGCTGGGACTACAGGCGCACCCCACAGCCCGCTAATTTTTGTAATTTTTGTAGACGAGGTTTCACCATGTTGCCCAGGCTGCTCTCATACTCCTGGACTCAAGCGATCCACCCACGTCAGTTTCCCAAAGTGCTGGGGTTATAGGCATGAGCCGCCACAACTGGCCAACAGTCAAAATTTTAAAACTGTCTGGGCATGGTGGGCTCACGCCTGTAATCCCAGCACTTTGGGAGGCTGAGGCGGGTGGATCACGAGGTCAAGAGATTGAGACCATCCTGGCCAACATGGTGAAACCCCATCTCTACTAAAAATACAAAAATTAGTTGGGCATGGTGGCGCATGCCTGTAGTCCCAGCTACTTGGGAGGTTGTGGGAGGAGAATTGCTTGAACCCGGAAGGCGGAGGTTGCAGTGAACCAAGATTGCACCACTGCACTCCAGCCTGGTGACAGAGACTCCGTCTCAAAAAAAAAAAAAACTTAAAACCGTATCATTATTCATACATTCTTTTACTTGTTAGCAATATTTTCAAATACTAAAACTAAAAGGGCTTAACTTTTTTTAAATAAATTTTTTATTTTATTTAAAAATTTTATCTTAGAGACAGGGTCTTACTCTATCACCCAGGCTGGAGCATAGTGGCATAATCTTAGCTCACTGCAGCCTCAAGCTCCTATGCTCAAGTGATCTCTTGCCTCAGTCTCCCAAGTAGCAGGGATTACAGGCACAATCCACCATGCCCGGCTTTGTTTAATGTTCTTCTCATGATTAAAGTGGGGTTATGGGTTTAGGGGGCAGGAAGACCACAAAGATAGTGCCATTCTCATCATGTCACACCAAGGGCATATACTGTCAACAGAACACTCTTGTTGTTGACCTTGATCACCTGGCTAAAGTGGTGTTTGCCAGGCGTCTCACTGTTTTCTCCTCTTTGCATAATGTACTCACTGGAAGCAAGTCATTAAGTGTACCCCACACTGAAGGAGTAGGGAGTTACCTTCCACCTCCTTGATGGTGGAGTAGCAACATAAATTATTTGATATTCTTCTATTTGGGAGATTGTCTCTTCTCCCCATTTGTGTGTATCACTATGGACTTGTGAATATTAATTTTATATTTTGGATTACAATCCCAGTGGCACTTCAATTTTGGTGCTTATATTTTTCCAGCTTTGGGCATTGGGAGCTCTTTCGGTTGGCTTCTGTGTCTCTTTGACATACCTTAATTATTTACATGTAAAAAAATTTTTGGCACCTTCCTGGCACTACAATATGTTCCAAGTTCATCTAGTATATTTCTTGCCCCAGGGACTTAACTTCAAAAGAACCAAGGCTTTATTGAGATATATTTTGCTAACATTTCACCCATTTAAAGTGTACAATTCAGCATGTTGTTTTTTGTTTGTTTTGTTTTGTTTTTTTCTTGATATGGAGTCTGTGTCGCCAGGCTGGAGTGCAGTGGTGTAATCTCGGCTCACTGCAACCTCAGCCTCCTGGGTTCAAGCGATTCTCCCACCTCGGCCTCCCGAGTAGCTGGGATTACAGGTGTGCACCACCACACCCGGCTGATTTTTGTATTTTTAGTAGAGACGGGGTTTCACCATGTTGGCCAGGATGGTCTCGATCTCTTGACCTCATGATCTGCCCACCTCGGCCTCCCAAAGTAGCTTTTTAAAATAGATACACAGATATGTTTAATAACCATCAAAGTCAATTTTTAGAATAATCACCTCAACAAGAAACCCTTGACTGGATACAGTGGCTCACACCTATAATTTCAGCACTTTGGTAGGCATAGGCAGGAGTATCGCTTGAGCCTAGGAGTTTGAGACCAGCCTGGGTAAAATAGTGAAACCCAGTTTGTACCCAAAAAAAAAAAAAAAGTTAGCCAGGAATTGTAGCATGGCCCTGAGGTCCCAGCTACTCGGGAGGCTGAGGCAGGAGAATTGCTTGAGCCTATGTCAAGGCTATAGTAAGCTGTGACCATGCGACTGCACTCTATCCTGGGCAACAAAGCAAGACCCTGTGTCAAAAAAAGAAAGAAAGAAAGAAACCAATCCTGTACCCTTTAGCTATTTACTCTCTCTCTCTCCCCTTCTTTTTCAATGTAGAGCAACTACCAATCTAATTTCTATCTGTATAGATTTGCCTATCTGGACATTTTGTATAAATGGCATCACATGTGGCTTCTTTCACTTAGTGTAATGTTTCAAGGTTCATCCGTGTTGTAGCATTTATCAGTACTTCATTCCATTTTTATGGCTGAATAATAGTCCATTGTGTGGCTACACCACCTTTTGCTTGTCTATCAGTTGATGGAGCTTGGTTTGTTTCCATCTTTTTATTATTATGAATAATGCTGCTACGAACATTTGTGTTCAGGTTTCTTTGTGGTCATGGTTTTCATTTACCGGGTCCTATGGTAATTCTGTGCTTAACCATTTAAACATACATTGAAGTATTGATCTTTTTATTTTTTATTAGACACAGGGTCTCACTCTGTCATCCAGGCTGCAGTTCAGTGATGTGATCACGGCTCGTTGCAGCCTTGAACTCCTGGGCTCAAGCAGTCCTCCTGCCTTAACCTCCCAAGTAACTGGGATCACAGGCATGCACCACCATATCTGGCTAATTTTTAATTTTTTGTAGAGACAGGGACTTGCCATGTTGCCCAGACTGGTCTTAAACTCCTGGGCTCAAGCAGTCCTCCCACCTCGGCCTCTCAATGTGCTAGGATTACAGGCATGAGTCACCATGCCTGGCCTATTACTGAGTTTTTTTGTTTGTTTTGTTTTTGTTTTTGAGACAGAGTCTCACTCTGTTGCCCAGGCTGGAGTGCAGTGATGCGATCTCAGCTCACCGCAACCTCTGCCTCCCCAGTTCAAGCGCTTATCCTGCCTCAGCCTCGCGAGTAGCTGTGATTATAGGCACCCGCCACCATGCCCAGCTAATTTTTGTATTTTTAGTAGAGATGGGGTTTCACCATGTTGGGCAGGCTGGTCTCAAACCTCTGACTTCAGGTAATCCGCCAACCTCGGCCTCACAAAGTGCTGAGATTACAGGTGTGAGCCACCATGCCCGGTTCCTATGATTGAGTTTTTAAAATTCTTTATACATTCTAGATACAAATTCCTTATCAAATACATGATATGCAAATATTTTTCTCCCATTCTCTGAGTTGTCTTCATTTTCTTTCTAGTGTCCTTTGAAGCACAAACTTCTTAAATTTTGGTCAAGTCCAATTTATCTATTTTTTCTTTCATTGCTTATGCTTTTCATGTCATATATATGTAAGAATCCATTGCCAGATTTTCAGGGTTTATCCTGAAGATTTATCCGTATGTTTCTTCGTAGAGTTTTATTGTTCTAGCTCTAACATTTAAGTGTTTGAGCCATTGTATATTGTGAAGTGTAAGGATCCAGCTTTATTCATTTACACATGGCTGTCTAGTGGTACCAGCATCATTTGTTGAAAAGACTATCCTTTCCCCACTGAGTGGTATTGGCAGCCTTGTCAAAAATCAGTTGACCATAGATGGGTTTATTTCTAGATTTTCATTTCTGTCCCATCAATCAGTATCCTTTTTCTTCGTGCCAGCACCACACTTTTGATATTTACCTTCCAATAAGTTTTGGAACTTGAGATGATAATGGGCTTAACTTTTAAATGACTTCCCAAGTAACTAAGGGCTTATACAGGATTTGCTTTTTTAGTTTAGTTACTATTTTTATTTAAAATCATATTCTTAGTTTTCTGAAGTTGTACTAGCATTTTTTAAAAACTAATTACTTAATTTATTTTTTTGAGACCGAGTCTTGCTCTGTCGCCCAGGCCGGAGTGCAGTGGTACCATCTCAGCTCACTGCAACCTCCGCCTCCCAAGTAGCTGGAATTACAGGCGCACACCACCACGGCTCGGCTAATTTTTGTATTTTTAGTAGAGACAGGGTTTCATGATGTTGGCCAGATTGGTCTCAAACTCTTGACCTCAGGTGATCCACCCGCCTCAGCCTCCCAAAGTGCTGGAATTACAGGTGTGAGCCACCACGCCTGGCCGTATTAGCTAGTTTTATAGTGAAAGATTTTATTTTAATGTTGTATTTTATGACCAGCATCTCTCCAGTCTCCCATGAAAGATTTTTAAAATCAACAAAAACAAGCCTTCTGCTGTACAACACTTACTGAAAAATCACTCTTTGTTACTCTTTCCAGTACTTTTAAATTGATATGTAGTCCTAAATTTAACTTCCTAGGCCCTGCCTCAGAGTCTGCAAGACAAGTGCCATTTGTTCTCTCCCCTTCATAGCCAGGCTCTCTTGGGAATGGTTCGTCCTGCTTGCTCTGCTTTCTTTGCCCACCTCTTCTGCCTATGACAGCCAGACTTTACTGCCTACCCCCACTCTTGCACTCTGAACTGATGGTGTGCACACTGTATGTACAGTCTGTTTTGATTTTGATCTTTCTGGACTGGTTGCTTTTTCCTGAAGGCCTTCCTCACCAAAGATTCTTTTTCCCCTTTTTTTGCCATTCTCCCTGGAAAAGCAAAAGATTTTAATTTTTTTCTGAAGCACTTGATGTTATAAGCCATTTCCTTTTTAAAAAGTTACATCTACTACTTTGCTGAGATACCTCTGGTTTTCCCAAGTCTTTGACTCTTTGTTCTTAGTTCTTGGGCCCTCTGTGTTCCATAGGCTCTCTCTGGATGATCTCATCCAAATTCCTAGGGGCTGATTACTCTCCTGTCCTAAAAATAAAACAAAGCCAAAACCTCTACTTCCCTTTGAAGCACTACTATCCTTGTTTCTTTCAGGGCCCTGCCCACTGTTTCACTTTCTCCCTCCCACTTCAGGCTAAAGCTCCCTTTGCTCTGCTGAACCAGTTCTCAGCAAGGATTGTTTTGTTTTTTAAGCCTACTTAATGATTATCCCATACTGTGTGTCCTATTTTTTCCTCTTTCTATGTATCTGACTCCAACATGTAACATCGACATAACGTTAAATTGTATTAAAAACAAGTTGTTTATATAACTGTTCCTCATTTGTTGGGCATTTGTATTGTTTCATTTTTTCATTTTTTAAAAATTTTTAAATTTTTTATTTTCAAGAGACAGGAGCTCACTATGTTGCCCAGGCTGGTCTCGAACTCCTGGACTCAAGCGATCCTCCCACCTTGGCCTCCCAAAGTGCTGGGATTACAGGCGTGAGCTACCACACCCGGCCCTCATTTTAGTTTTAATTTACTTTTAACTTTTTAGAGACAACCTCACTTTGTTGCCCAGGCTAGAGTGCAATGGCATGATCATGGCTCACTGCAGAACCTCCTGGGCTCAGGTGTTTCTACCACCTCAGCCTCCCAAGTAGTTGGGACCACAGGCGCACACCATCACCCCAGATTTTTTTTTTTTTTTTTTTTTTAATTTTGAGACAGAGTCTCGCTCTGTCTTCCAGGCAGGAGTGCAGTGGTGCAGTCTTGGCTCACTGCAACCTCTGCCTTTTGAGTTCAAGCGATTCTCCTACCTCAGCCTCCTGAGTAGCTGGGATTACAGGCACACGCCACCACACCCAGCTACAGATAATTTTTTTGTATTTTTTTGTAGAGGCTGGGTTTCTGCATATTGCCCAGGCCTGATCTCGAACTTCTAGGCTCAAGGAGTCCACAGCCGCAGCTTCCCAGAGTGCTGGGATTACAGGCATGAGCCCTACAGTTTTTTTCTCCCCCTAGATGTATACTTTTAAATTCTGTGTGTGTTTTTTTGTTTTTTAGAGTCTCACTGGTCTGTTTGTTTGTTTTTTTAGAGTCTCACTGTGTTGCCCAGGCTGGAGTGCAGTGGCATGATCTCGGCTCACTGCAACCTCTGCCTCCTGGGTTCAAGTGATTATCCTGCCTCAGCCTCCCAAGCAGCTGGGACTACAAGCTTGCACCACTACCACATCTGGCTAATTTTTGTATTTTTAGTAGAGACTGGGTTTTTCTGTGTTGACCAGGCTGGTCTTGAACTCCTGACCTCAAGTGATCTGCCCGCCTCAGCCTCCCAAAGTGCTGGGATTACAGGTGCAAATTGCCACACCCGGCCTATATACTTCTAAATTTTTTACTGTAGGGCCTCTGTCTTGAGTGCTTATCAGCTTTTCTTTGGTGAAGTGGGTTGGCCAGGATAAAAAGTATCATCAAGATGCCTTTTCTCTCTTCCCAACTCCCAGAGCTGATCTGTCTCCCTACTCCAGGCTTTCATTCCCTGTTTTGATTACTGTCAGCTTTCCAGAGTGAAAGGATCTCTCTTTTAAATGTTAGCTCCTGAAATAATGATCTGAGAATAGGGATTTTTATTTTAAGGGACCTTTTTTTTTTTTTTTTTGACATAATTTACCTACCAGAGAAAAGAAAAACTCCACCTTTAAAAAGTATATAATTTAGTTGTTTTCAGTATACATTAACAAAGTTTTGGAACCACCACCACTGTCTAATCCTCTAATCCCAGAACATTTTATTACCTCAAAAAGCAACCCCACTCCCATTCGCAGTCACTCTCCATTTCTTCCCTCCCCCAGCATGTAGCAACCAGCTTCTATCTCCTTTAACAATGTAGAACCAGCCCTACTTGACTCTGAGTGTGCAAGTGTTCTTTTGCACTCTTGTTTGCTTACATTTCTGCATGCATTTTACTATTTTGTATCAGGATTTATTTATTTATGTATTTGGCATTGATTTCATAACATCAATTTCAAGAGTAATCATTGTCAATTTTTAATTTTTTTGGCTGGGTCCGGGTATGTGTCTTCTCATTCTCTTCCTACATTCTAGATCTTTCTTTTTTCTTCTTCCTGCTATTTATTTCTTTAGTTAGTTTTAGAGACTGGGTCTCTGTTGCCCAGGCTAGACTGCAGTGATCATAGCTCACTGCAGCCTCCAACTCCTGGGCCCCTTCCTCCCTCAGTTCAGCCTCCCGAGTAACTGGGACTACAGACAGGAGCCATCATGCCCAGCTAATTTTTAAAATGTTTTGTGTTAGTGGAGACTACTTTCTGTGTTGCCCAGGCTGGTCTGAAACTCATAGGGGCAAGCCATCCACCTGCTTCAGCTTCCCCAAATGCTGGAATTACAGGTGTGAGCCATCATGCCTGACTTTTTGTGGACTTCTGATTCTGTGAAGCCGTCTCCTTTTCTCTTGAGCCTTGATGGTTTGTACTTAACACTCCCAGCTCCTTCCCGGGCTGCCCTTTAAAATTTGCTTGCTGTGTTCCTTGCAGTTGAGTCTTATCTTTGTTCTTTGTTTATAATGTGTTTATTTTCTTGGGTTTTGAAGGCGGCATTCTGTACCATTTCTCAGCTTAGCTCTTCCCAGAGTTCTGTTGTGTAGGACTTTCTGGGCACATTCTTGTATAATGGAAAGAACATAGAATTTAGAAGAACGAATAAGGGTTAATCCTAGCTCTGTTTTTGGGTGACTGGCTAAGTCACTTAGACTCTATGGTAGTACTTTTAACTATTTTAAAGTCCTATGTAGTTATCATGTTCTAGAAATTAGCATATATATGTGTGTGTGTATATATATACACACATATATATTTTTGTGTGTGTAATGGAGTTTTGCTCGATCTTGGCTCACTGCAGCTCTGCCTCCCTGGTTCAAGTGATTCTCCTGCCTCAGCCTCCCAAGTAACTAGGATTACAGGCATGCAGCACCATGCCTGGCTAATTTTATATTTTTAATAGAGGCAGGGTTTCACCATGTTGGTCAGGCTGGTCTCGAACTCCTGACCTCAAGTGATCCATCCGCCTCGGCCTCCCAAAGTGCTAGGATTACACCGTGAGCCACCGCTCCCAGCCTCATAATTTTTGTATCTAACGAAATATAAGGAAAACTGGCCAGGCCTGGTGACTCATGCCTGTAACCCCAGCACTTTGGGAGGCCAAAGCAGGTGGATCACCTGAGGGCAGGGATTTGAGACCAGCCTGGCCAACATGGCGAAACTCTGTCTCTGCTGAGGTGGCGGGCACCTGTAATCCCAGCTACTCGGGAGGCTGAGATGGGAAAATCTCTTGAACCCGGGAGGCAGAGGTTGCAGTGAGCCAAGATTGCACTACTGCATTCCAGTCAAGGCGAGATTCTGTATCAAAAAAAAAAAAAAAAAGGAAAACAAATATAAGGAAAACTAGTGCAGAGTTTACAATTATCAACAAAAAGCATAAGAATGATGATTATTAAATTTAATTATTTAAGGGCCAGGTGTGGTGACTCACCCCTATAATCCTAGCACTTTGGGTGGCCAAGGCAGGCAGATCACTTGAGACGAGGAGTTCGAGACCAGCCTGCCCAACATGGTGAAACCCCATCTCTACTAAAAATATGAAAAAATTACAGGGTGCCTGTAATCCCAGCTACTTGGGAGGCTGAAACAGGAGAATCGCTTGAACCTGGGAGGTGGAGGTTGCAGTGACCAGAGGTCACGCCACTGCATTCCAGCCTGGGTGACAGAGCGAGACTCCATCTCAAAAAAAAAGAAAAAGTAATTATTTAAAATTATATTAAAATAATGAAAAAATGAGATTGGAGATGAAAGGGATAAAAATCTAGATGGCAGTGACACTGTTTGTATTTGTATTGAATTTATGAAACAAGTTCATATACCTATTCATCCAAGTAACCTTATATGTGAGATAAGTATTCTTTACATTTTACAGAGGAAGATACTGAGGTTCAGTGAGGTTAAGATAATTGCCCGAGGTTACAAGCACAGAGCTATGACTGTGCAAGAACTTGAATTCAGGTTTCAGGACTTCCAAGACTAAAGCTTTGTATCTTGACCCAAAATAAAAGTTGAATAGTTTTAAGGTGATTTCTTCAAATATACTCTATCACATAAGTAGGTTTTCAGGAGTGAGTGAAGACGGCACAAGTTTGAACATTCGTCCTGGAGATCATCTGTTACTCTGAATGTATCGTGGGTTAGTGTTGTGGGCATAGCTGCTATCTGGGGGCAGGTTGAAAAGCTGCCACATTGCCACTGTCATCCTACGGAATACTAGTCAAACAGAATTATGAGTTCTTGTGAAATTACTCAAATTTTTTTATTTCTCAAGTTACAGTGGAAATCTTATTTCTGAAATAAGTTTCTTTTCTTCCCATATTGTCTCCTCACTTGCACTCTTGAGCAGTAAATACATCTGTTCCAAACACAAGCAAAGACCTAGACAGAGAAATAACTGCCAGAGTCAGTGGCAATGTTGCAGCTTTTCAGCCTGCCCCCAGATAACAGCCACGCTCACAGCACTAACCCACTGCATATTCAGAGTAACAGATGATCTGCAGGACGACTGCTGAAACTCCTGCTGCCTTCACTCACTCCAGAAAACCTACTGAAGACCCGAGGAATGGAGGACTAGATTGACGAATTGGGAAGTCACTGGGAACCAAGGCAGTACTTCTGTCATTCTCTGTGGAGCAGCAGGCCTTGTTTCTGCAGTCCAGATCTGTCTACTGCTTGGCTCTTCTCTCTCTGCAGAATGAAGTCTGGGTGCATGTGGTCCATCCCAGCATTCCCAGTTATGCAACCAGATAGTCTTCTGCCAGCCAGCCTGGCCCCTTGGAGTCTCTATGCTCCAGTTCCAGGCTCTCTGAGAAGAGCTAGTTGGCCCAGCTCTGCCTTAGAATGGACTCTTGTCTGGGCTGGGTAGTACCTCATCAGCTGTGGCCAGGAGCAGTACTCTCATCAGCACAGACAAAATGGGACAGATCCCTATTGGGTAAAGGTGATATGGGCTGGGGTAAATACCCTGAAAGGTGTGTCTGTCACAGAAAACTGCCTGGGAGAACTCTGTCAAGTTCCAGGCTCCACTGTCCAGGGGTTTTGTTCAGTCAATAGGTACAAAATAGAAACTAAGTGTCCACATGTTTGAAAAGCTCCCTGGATGAGTCTGATGCCTCCTCATATTTAGAAATCACTTTAATATGTGTAAGTAAATTAATGTGTATTTGTGTTTGCATGAGGAAATAATGGAAAGATAAGCAACTAATAAAAATGGTATTGGGTGGAGATTGATGAGGCTGGCGAGAATGGGGGAGCAAGATCTCTCTTTCTTACACACACACACACACACATTTTAAACAACTTAAAAATTTAAAGAAACACTTCAGCTTAACAATTAGAAATCAAAATCAAAACAATGATTTTAAAATTGAATATACTGAGGACCAGAAGGTGCATTGTATCTGGGAGCAGGTTTCTCATCTGTGAAGTAATTCCAGTTTTTGGTATCAGTCACTTAAATGTAATTTGTTTTTCCTCATCAGCATAATCCCATAGAAGTTCATACTGGTAGGCAGGAGAAGGGAATAGATCCCAAAGGGAATTGGAAGAATTTGGGTTCTATTGTTTTGTCTTTGTTCTGTAGAGAAGGTACTTGCACGGTAGACCTAAAACCATGAGATACGGGCCCAGGACAAAGTGAGCTGAGAAGAAAAGGGTTGGTGCAGTAACTCTCCATCTTAGTTGAGCTTTGGAATCACTTGGGGTCCTTTAAAAGATAAAATCCCAATTCATATATGCACATACGCACAGTCCGGGACAGTTCTTCTTAGGGATTTTTTTGTTGTTTTGAGACAGGGTCTTCCTCAAACTCCTGGGCTAAAGCAGTCCTGCTGCCTTAGCCTCCCAAATAGCTGGGATTACAGGTGTGAGCCACTGCATTTGGCTCGTCTGATTTTTTGTTTGTTTGAGACAGTGTTTTGCTCTTGTTGCCCAGGCTGGAGTGCAGTGGCGCGATCTTGGCTCACTGCAACCTCCGTCTCCCAGGTTCAATCGATTCTCCTGCCTCAGCCTCCCAAATAGCTGGGATTACAGGCGCTCACCACTGTGCCTGGCTAGTTTTTTGTGTTTTTAATAGAGACGAGGTTTCATCACGTTGGCCAGGCTGGTCTCGAACTCCTGACCTCAGATGATCCAACTGCCTTGGCCTCCCAAAGCGCTGGGATTACAGGCGTGAGCCACCGCGCCTGGCCTTGTCTGATTTTTTTCATGATTAGAATGAGGTTATGCATTTTTAAGTGCTGTGCCCTTCTCAGCACACCGTATCTGAGAATTCATGATGTTGCCGTGTCCTTAGATGTTAATCATTTGGTTAAGGTGGTATCTGCCTGTTTATCCTTTTACAACTATTGTCGTAGATATCTTAGGGGATGTACTCTGAGACTGTGATCAATTTTACTCACTAATTTTAGCATCCATCCATGGGTCTTATCTGCAACTATTATTGTGGTTTTTGCCTAAGTCTGATTTTTCCCCCCAATTTCCTTCATTCCTTCTGTATTAATTGGAGTGCATCTGTAAGGAAGAGCTATCCTCCCTGTCATGTATTCACTTGTTTATGTAGGTGTGGATTCATGGATGCATGTTTTTTTCTATGGACTTAGTCTAATACTGTGATTTATTTTGTTGCTCAGATTGTTAGAAATTTCAGCTTTTGTTTGCTCTTTCAGATTGGCATCTAGGCCCTTTCAATAGCTCTGTCCCCTAGGCTGGAGTGCAATGGCATGATCTCGGCTCACTGCAACCTCCGCCTCCTGGGTTCAAGCAATTCTCCTACCTCAGCCTCCTGAGTAGCTACCATTACAGGTGCCCGCCACCACGCCGGGCTAATTTTTTTATTTATTTAGTAAAGGAATGTATTTATTTAGTAAAGGAGGAGTTGCACCATGTTGACCAGACTGGTCTCAAACTCCTGACCTCAAATGATCCACCCACCTCGGCCTCCCAAAATGGGATTACAGCCCGGCTGTCAGTATGCTTTTAAGTATGCTCATTGCTACCGGGTGTCACTGCTTCTAAGTCTTCTCAGCAAACAGAACTAGGAAATAGGCTTATGTATACTCAGCTACATATTACACATGTATCTATGTTTATTTCTGTGTATGTCTGTGTATATGTTACAAATGAGTTCATACTGATATCTCATTCTAATCCAACACTGTATGGTTTATTTTAGCCTTCCCCCATATTTGTAATTATTTTGCCAATTATTAGGCTGTCATTATCCTTCATTTTTTAAAACTTACTTTTTCAGTACCACTGTCAATATGAATTAGTGTCAGAATTGCTAACCCATATCTTTGTGAGAAACACAAATTTACTAACTAGGTAACAGGATTTGTGTTACAGTTTTTATGGCTTTGTTTAGCTTTACAATATTCAGTCAAAATAGGTTTTCAAAGTTTCTTCCTCATGCTCTTCAGTGTGGTTATGTTATTCATTTGTAATGCAGTTAGATTCGCTTGTTATTGTTTGTATTCTGAGTTTTTAAATTTTTTTAGTATGTGCTACATTACTCTGGTTTTTAGTCATCTATACAAAAGATATACTCAGAGAAGTAATCACCCCTTCCTTATCCCTACCATCCATTCCCATTTCCTTTTATCCCTTTCCCCCCTATCCCCTGTGGGTAGCTGATCTCTTTAGTTTCTGGTTTATCCTTCCTGTATTTCTTTTGTACAAATAAGCAGATATCTGTATGTATTCTTATTCCCATTTCTTATATGAAGGATAGCATAGTCTAAATCTTTTTTTACTTTGCTTTTTTCACTTAACAATGTATCTTGGAATTCATTCTGTGTCAGTTCTTAGACATCTTAGAATGATTTTCATTTATTTTTACTGCTGCATAATACTCCATGTGGATATACCATAGTGTCTTCAGTCTCCTCCAATGTGTGGGCATTTAGATTGTTTCCAGTATTTTGCAATTACAAATAGTGCTACAGTGGATAACCTTGTGCATATGTTTTTTTTTTCTCCCATATCATTGGAGGTGTACCTTCAGAGTAGATTTTTTGTTTGTTTGTTTGTTTTTTGTTTTTTTGTTTGTTTGTTTGTTTTTGAGAGGGAGTCTCGCTCCGTCGCCCAGGCTGGAGTGCAGTGGCGGGATCTCAGCTCACTGCAAGCTCCGCCTCCCGGGTTTACGCCATTCTCCTGCCTCAGCCTCCGGAGTAATTGGGACTACAGGCGCCCACCACCTCGCCTGGCTAGTTTTTTGTATTTTTTTTTTTTAGTAGAGATGAGGTTTCAACGTGCTAACCAGAATGGTCTCGATCTCCTGACTTCGTGATTCGCCCGTCTCGGCCTCCTAAAGTGCTGGGATTACAGTTGTTTTGTTTTTTGAGACGGAGTCTCGCTCTGTCACCCAGGCCGGAGTGCAGTGGCGCGATCTCGGCTCACTGCAAACTCCACCTCCCGGGTTCACGTCATTCTCCTGCCTCAGCCTCCCGAGTAGCTGGGACTACAGGCTCCCGCCACCATGCCCAGCTAATTTTTTCTATTTTTTAGTAGGGACGGGGTTTCACCATGTTGGCCAGGATGGTCTCGATCTCCTGACCTCATGATCCGCCCGTCTCAGCCTCCCAAAGTGCTGGGATTACAGGCGTGAGCCACTGCGCCTGGCCAGAGTAGATTCTTAGAAGTAGGTTTGCTGGGTTAAAAGATGTACACATATATAATTTTGTTAGGTATTGCCCAATTCCCCTCCAGAAGAGTTGTACAGTTTGCATTCCCACCAGCCATATATGAAAACTTCCTTGCATATATTTTAAAACACATACAGATGAATGATTATCAGTTTTGTTTAGGATCTTCCTTTCCTTCTGCAATTCCTCTTCTATCATGACAGGTTGCAAAAGAAACCAACTGCAACTTTTTCATGAAAAGAAGTAAAATTAGTTTTCCAGAGCTGACTGAAGATTTTCTTACTGGCATTTAAAAGTTATAATTATGTATTACATTTTTCCACTTTACCTAGTTTAGCATCTGTTATATAACATCTCACCACCTGCTTAGTTGTGCAGGCAGTTCTTTTCAGTTTAGATAGTAATACTGAATGCTGCAAGTTTAAACATTTTCCCCCTCTTAGAGAGTCATTTTCCTCATTTCTGAGACAGGTGTTTAATATTTCTGAAAGTAAAGCAGTTCAGAAAATATTTGCATTTCTTCACTCTATTGTTTCGGTGACAGAGGTGGTCGTCTGAGCATCTCTTCCTTTGACTTGACTCATTGGGTACAGCTTACAAAAGCATGCCAGGGTCACCATGACAAAGTAGATCATCCTCTTTTCAGACTATGGCTCCCTATCCTGCCCTCTCTCCCTGAGGTCCCCTGGCATGAGACCCTCACCTTTATGTTTTCCCGGTGTGCTAGTCCTCTCTGGCCTTGCTCTGGATTCTGTCTGCTAACCTCCCCACTCTGACCAGATTCTCTCAGTTCTCCTGATCCCTCAACTCCCGCTGTACAGGAACCCTACTGTTTATTTTGTCTGATCTTGCTCAGACTGCTGATACATTCTGGAGAAAATCACTTTAATTGTCATGATTGGCAGCACTAAACATCTCTGGATTCTTTCTGCTGAGTCTTCAATGTGTTCTTTTAACTTGTCCCCATTCGGGTCCCTTTCTCACCTTCCCTGTGCCTGGTTTGCTTTCACATCTTTTGCCTTCCAACCTGCTCTCCCATACTCCCACACCTCATTTACAACACATACTTGCCTTATTTCAGGAGAGACAGGTTTTGACTTATCCTGAGGAAATAGATCTAAGTAGCCAGAACTATAGGCTACTTTGGGAGGCAGTACATTTTCTATATCATGATCATTATTATTATTTTTCTTGTCCTTACTGCCTGCCTTCTTCAGCTTCTTTTCAATTGACCTGTTCGAATCTGGCTCAATGATGAACCTGAACTTGGTTGATCACCACAAGAGGCTGTGGCCAAGGACTATTGGCCTATATAAGGTGTCATGGTTCAGAACATGGGTTTTGGGGGCAGCACACCTGAATTTGAATCTCAGTTCTGTTAACTACTAGGTATGTAATCATGAACAAGTTAATTGACCCTCCATTCTGCCTCAGTTTCTTCATCTATAAAGTAGGGGTTATGCTTCATAGGGTTGTGGTGAAGATAATATAAGAATTTTTCTTAAGTTCTTAGCACTGTGCTAATGACTATGATCATTATGATTAAATGTGGTCCTTCCTCATTTTCTCACTCTACCTCAGGTCACTTAATGCTCTTAGTGTGTGTTGATATTACTTCTAGTTGTTGTCATAACTCACCGCCAGCTGGTCTCACCCAGACCATTGTAAAGTTCTTTTCCACTGAAAGTGGGAGGAAATAATTGAGGAGAAAGGAAATGTAGGGAAGTGATCAAGAAGTGGGTATCCCATCTATTTCATCAGGGTCTCCTTTTCTTTCTCATGGCAAGTTCAGAACACTTCTAAGTAGTAACTGCTTTGCGTTAGAGAGTATCTGTTACCAAGTCTCACTTTGGGCTACCCTAGCATGCTTTAAGTAAAACAAAGCTGCTTGGTTATGGATTTTTAAGATGATGGATAGTCACAATACTAAATCCTGATAGTGTATCTTAGATCAAGTAAAATAGACTTATTTTTCCTATTCATGAAGAGAGAAATGTTTTTCATACTTCTTTAATAATTTGGGTACTACAGTTCACCAAAAGTTTGTGGAACCTTTTCTGAATATGTCAGTACAAGTCTTCCTCTATGTCAGTGTCTATGCATACACATGTATAACTGAGTGTGGGGTTTTTTTTTTCATTCTCTTTATCCATATTTTTTGTTTTGTGCTGCTTATGTTTGGATGTAGCCTGAACATGAAATAATGGAATCTTCTTTTTGTAACTTGGCCAACATTATCAAAGCATATATGTAGGAAATAGGACTAAAACTCAGACCTCCTGATTTGAAGCTCAGTGTTCTTTTCTGATGTTACTTCCTTTTTAGGGTATCACATGATAAATGTAATGAATAATAATAAGTAAAATAATTTTTTTTTTTTCCTTGAGATGGAGTCTTGCTCTGTCGCCCAGGCTGGAGTGCAGTGACATGATCTCAGCTCACTGCAACCTCCACCTCTTGGGTTCACGCCATTCTCCTGCCTCAGCCTCCCGAGTAGCAGGGACCACAGGTGCCCGCCACCATGCCCGGCTATTTTTTTGTACTTTTAGTAGAGATGGGGTTTCACCATGTCAGCCAGGATAGTCTTGATCTCCTGACCTTGTGACCGCCCGCCTGAGCCTTCCAAAGTGCTGGGATTACAGGCGTGAGTCACCACACCCGGCCAAGTAAAATAATTTTTAAAAGACCTTACAACTTTTTTTTGAAGACTTACTATCTTTTAGGCTGCATCTGCTTTTTCTATAATCTTCACAACCCCCGGACTTTCCTCATCTTCTAGCCAAGCAAATGGTTGCTCAGAGATACTAGGTAACTCAACTAGTGTCTCTCAGCTAGTGAGGGATAGGACCAGAATTGAAACCTTTTCTGGGTCTTTTAGCCTATTTTATTACTGAAGAAATTGACAAATGCATATGTAACCAACAAAACTTGTTCAGGCTCTGGGCTCTCCAGAGCACCTTTTCTAGAGAAGTTGCACACTTGTTAATGACCAGATTTTAAGCCATGGTACCTATAGTACGTTGGAACATTAGCTCTTAAAATAATTATAAATGCAAAGCATTTACTGTTACTGGTTTTATGGCTAAAATAACCTTAGGCTAGTTTTTAATTGTTCACTTAATGGTTTGCAGCATCTGGAAAAAAAAAAAAAACCTCTGCACTGTTTTTCTTGGTTAGTGAATTGTCAGAGAACCAACCTAAAGTAAGGAATACATTTTCTTTTTTTTTTTTTTTTGGAATACATTTTCTTTTAAAGCAATCATTAGTATTATCTACCTATTTATTTTTGGAACATTAGTTTGGCTCGGTCTAACTTAGCATCTGAAGACAAGTTAATTTTTATCTGTGAAACAAAGTACTGTAGTTTCGTGTTCAGATAATTAAAGTTCACCAAAATGGGTGGCTTAGAGAACAGCTTAATAGCTTTCCCTAAAAATAACCCATTAACAGTTGATAGGTAGCATTTTAGTTGCTACAGTATATGGTGCTTGTGCATGATAATAACGTTTGTCTAAATAAGGTGGATATATTATCCACAAATATTGAGCCTCTACTATGAGACATGACTATAATGACGGGATGGAGAGGATGGGAAGAAAACCTAAAAATATTAGAAATTTTATGTCAAAGCCTTTGAAATGATTGTGGAAGGCTGGGCATTTATTCTAATGATACTGTCATTACTCAAAACTTGTTTGGAGAGCATTTATCTTGGAATTTCCTTGAATACAAGCTTATGAACCATGAAAGAGAATCAACCCGTTAATTTTGTAGCACAGCTAAATTTTTTTAAAAATCACCTTTTGAGATATAATTTATATGCAATAAAATGTATCTTTTTATGTGTACTGTTCAGTGAAATCTTGACACATGTATGTAGTTGTGTAACTGCCACCACAATAAAGATACAGAATATTTACATCACTTCAGAAAGCTGTTTTGGGCACCTTTGCAGTCAGTTTGTGCTTCAGGCAAGCACGGTTTTCTTTTCTTTCCTTTTTTTTTTTTTTTTTTTTTTGAGAGGGAGTCTCGCTCTGTCGCCCAGGCTGGAGCGCAGTGGCCGGATCTCGGCTCACTGCAAGCTCCGCCTCCCGGGTTCCCGCCATTCTCCTGCCTCAGCCTCCCGAGTAGCTGGGACTACAGGCGCCCGCCACCACGCGCGGCTAGTTTTTTTGTATTTTTTAGTAGAGACGGGGTTTCACCGTGTTAGCCAGGATGGTCTCGATTTCCTGACCTCGTGATCCACCCGTCTCGGCCTCCCAAAGTGCTGGGATTACAGGCGTGAGCCACCGCGCCCGGCCTTTTTTTTTGTTTGTTTAAGACGGAGTCCAGCTCTGTCACCCAGGCCGGAGTGCAGTGGCGCGATCTCGACTCATTGCAACCTCCCGCCTTTCAAGTTCAACCGATTCTCTTGCCTTGGCCTCCTGACTAGCTGAGATTACAGACCTGCACCACCACACACAGCTAATTTTTGTATTTTTAGTAGAGATGGGGTTTCACCATGTTGGCCAAGCTAGTCTCAAACTCCTAACCTCATCATCCGCCCACCTCAGCCTCCCAAAGTCATAGGATTACAGGTGTGAGCCACTGCACCTGGCCACGGCTTTCTATCACTATAGGTTAGCTTCAGCTTTTCTAGAATCTCATATAAATGGGATTTAAAAGTTTGTTCTCTTTGTGTTTGGCTTCTTTCATTTAGCATAGTGTTTTTCAGATTTGTCCTTGTTTCATGGATTAGTAGTAATTCCTTTTATTGCTGAGTACTGTCCTGTTGCATGCATGTACCACAGTTTGTTTACCCTTTCCTTGTTAATTAACATTTGAGTTGTACCCAGTTTGGGGTTGTTAGGAATAAAGCTCCTACAGACATCTGTATATGAGAGTTTCAGCTTTGCTGCATCCTCCCCAACACTTGGTATTGGTCAGTTATTTTAGCCATTCTAATGGATATTTGGTTTTAATTTACATTTCCTTTATGACTCATTCGTCATATTTTCATATTTGTTGTCACAAAGGAAGTGTTTATTCTTTTGCCTATTTGTAACATTGCATTGTTTGTAGTCTTGTTTTGAAGTTTTAAGAGTTTTTTATGTATTCTAAATACAAGTCCTACATATTGCAATTTTTTTCTCCTATCTGCACAATTCATTTTTGACCCTGATGATCTTATCTGGCCTGCTCTACTCACCATCTCATTCATGGATCCCATTCAGTAGCCTTTTCCTTTCAGTCTTGGCTGTCTCTTTCCGTTTCCACCGTCACTACTCTTACACATTCCAAGGACTTTACCACTCCCTTCAGAGATGTGGTGGGTGGTTTTTTTTTTTTTTTTTTTTAATTGTTTTACTGACTTGAGAGTGCTACTGGCAACCTGGTTAATTCTGGCTCATCCTTCAGTTCTCTGTTTAAATGCCTTCCTAATTTCCTTAAGAGAAGAAGAGCCTTCCATAAGCTTCTATTTTAAACTAAGTTTTCTAGTTATCCTTAATAACATTAATTATATAACTTGCATTTTCCTTAGCAGTTATCATAATGTATAATATAGTCATATATTTATGACAAATATGTTTATTAATATCTATGTCTCTCTCTCTCTTTTTTTTTTTTTTTGTGACGGAATCTCCCTCTGTCACCCAGGCTGGAGTGCAGTGGCACGATCTCAGCTCACTGCAACCTCTGCTTCCCTGGTTCAAGCGATTATCCTGTCTCAGCCTCCCAAGTAGCTGGGACTACAAATGCACGGCACCATGCACAGCTAATTTTTGTATTTTCAGTAGAGACGGAATTTCACCATGTTGATCAGGCAGGTCTCGAACTCCTGACCTCAGGTGATCCACCCGCTGCAGCCTCCCAAAGTGCTGGGATTACAGGTGTGAGCCACCGCGCCCGGCCTCTGTGTCTCTTTATCTCCTCTCATATAGTTTAATGAGGGCAGAGAGCATTCTATTTTTACTGCTTTATCCACAGTGCTTAACGTAATGTAGGTGATTATTTAATAAATAAAATTGACTTTAACATTTGAATGTTTTTAAAGTTATTTGATGCACATCCTTTTAGATCCCAAACTGATGTTTTTTTCTCTTGAATACAAACTTCTGTACTAGTTTCCTGTCCCTGCCATTTCCACTGCATCTATAAATTGCCCTTAAAACAAGAGTTCTCATCTTTTTTTTTTTTTTTTTTTTTTTTTTTTGAGACGGAGTCTCGCTTTGTCGCCCAGGCTGGAGTGCAGTGGCGCGATCTCGGCTCACTGCAAGCTCCGCCTCCCGGGTTTACGCCATTCTCCTGCCTCAGCCTCCAAGTAGCTGGGACTACAGGCGCACACCTCCACGCCTGGGTAATTTTTTGTATTTTTAGTAGAGACGGGGTTTCACCATGTTAGCCAGGATGGTCTCGATCTCCTGACCTCGTGGTCCGCCCTCCTCGGCCTCTCAAAGTGCTGGGATTACAGGCGTGAGCCACTGCGCCCGGCGTTTTTTTGTTTTTTTTTTTTTTTTTAATGCCGTGAATCCTTTAGGCAGTTAGTGAGACTTGTGGCTCCTTTTCAGATTAATGTTTTAAATGAATAAAATGTGAGATTACAAAGGGAGTCAGTTATACTGAAATACCACTTTTGAAAAATTAAGAAGCCTTTATATGTCCTTCTTTACTGATGCCGTAAATAGCAAGATCAGGCAGCAAGTCTAACAAGCACTGTAATTTCAAAGTGTTGATGGGTATAGATATTTCAAGAATTATAACTAGTCTCCCTATGTCTAGTTTTAGCCTCTTTAGTCAAGTTTTTTTTTTTCTCTCTCTCTTTCTTTTTGAAATGGAGTTTTGCTCTGTCGCCCAGGCTGGAGTGCAGTGGCATGATCTTGGCTCACTGCACCCTCCACCTCCTGGGTTCAAGCAATTCTCCTGCCTCAGCCTCCCAGGTAGCTAGAATTACAGGAACCTGCTAATTTTTGTATTTTTAGTAGAGACAGGGTTTTACCATGTTGGTCAGGCTGGTCTCAAACTCCTGACCCCAGGTGATCCACCCGCCTCGGCCTCCCAAAGTGCTGGGATTACAGGCATGAGCCACCACACCCGGCCTCAGTCAGTTCTATACCCGTGTTTCTGATTCCCCTCCCTCCCTCTCCCCTCCCTTCTCCTGCTTTCCCCTGCCCTGCTTTCCCCGAGACAGAGTCTCACTGTGTCACCCAGGCTAGAGTGCAATGGCATGATCTTGGCTCACTACAACCACCGCCTCCTGGATTCAAGTGATTCTCCTGCCTCAGCCTCCCAAGTAGCTGGGATTACAGGCACGCACCACCACGCCTAATTTTTGTGTTTTTAGTAGATATGGGGTTTCACCATGTTGGCCAGGCTGGTCTTGAACTCCTGACCTCTGGTGGTCCACCCGCCTCGGCCTCCCAAAGTGCTGGGATTACGGGCATAAGCCACCACATCTGGACTCTTCATTTTCTGTTATCGAAGTAAAGTACAGATTTCTCAGCTTTCCAGTAACATCACCTTTTGTTCTTCCCTGGACAGGTGTAAACTCCAGCCATATTGAACTATCCAGCACGGGTACTCAGCCTTCCATGCTTCAGCTCCTGTAGCTGCTTCTTCCTTAAGTGCTTTTTCATGTGCTGCCTATTAAAATCCTGCCTGCTTTTCAAGGCACCATTAATTACCACCTTCTTAGAGAGGTCCACAGATACTAACATAGAGCAGAGCCTGACAGATAATAAACACTCAATAAATTAGATACTATTAAATAAGAATTGTTGATAACTTCTTTTCAGTACCATCATTACCTGGCCAGTAAATAAACTATAAATATTTTGAGTAATATACATCTATAAACTAAGACAAAGCAGTATTTTCAGTACATATAAGCAAGTTTAATGTAAAGTGAATGCATAAATGATTAATGTGTAGAATTTTGTTTTAATCTCAGTTTGAATGTTTATCAGTTTTAATCAGAGCATAGGGAGAAAATGATTTCATGGGCAGATATGGACATTTCTTATTCTTCATACTTAATCACAAACCCCACCAGTCTATAAGATTGATTTCAAGTACTATCAGTCTTTTTTTGTAAAACAGAATCCTCAAGCTCCTAAGAACTCTGTTTTTTAATACCTTTAATGTACTTAAATTGCTACTGAGTATATATGTCTACCTCATATAAAATACACCAAAAACCGAAGTCTTCACATAGGAAGATGCAAGACTTGAAAGTACTATGTATTGCATTAACTATATTAACATTTGTTGCTTTTCACACAGTAGTGAATATGGTGTTGAAAGGAGGAGATGAGCAGGCACAGTGGCTCATACCTGTAATCCCAGCACTTTGGGAGGCTGAGGCGGGTGGATCACGAGGTCAGGAGTTTGAGACCATCCTGACTAACATGGTGAAATCCCGCTCTACTAAAAATACAAAAATTAGTCAGGCGTGGTGGCACGCACCTGCTACTCAGGAGGCCGAGGCAGGAGAATCACTTGAACCTGGGAGGCGGAGCTTGCAGTGTGCCAAGATCGCACCACTGTACTCCAGCCTGGGCAACAGAGCGAGACTCTCTCTCAAAAAAAAAAAAAAATAGAATGCGGTAGCTGTATTGGAAGTGGTATAGCTGTGGGGATCGGGTTGGTTCACTGCTTTTTGAGCTTCTGTGGGCATTGGAGAACAATGGTAATGTCAAGTGCCCTATTGACAGGGTCAGGGCCATGGACAGACCTAAATATTTCTACAAGAACACAAGTACCTCCAGGATGTAGGGGGTTAGGAGAAATGATAGAACAAATAAACATCAGTGAAAGGAACTGTACCTTACCACAAAAGCAAAACTTTCAAATGAATAAAGACTTAAGAATAAAGAATAGGCCAGGCGCAGTGGCTCATGCCTATAATCTCAGCACTTTGGGAGGCTGAGGTGGGTGGATCACTTGAGGTCTGGAGTTTGAGACCAGCCTGGCCAACATAGTGAAACTCTGTCTCTACTTAAAAAAAAAATTAGCTGGGCTTGGTGGCCTGTGCCTGTAGGTAGTCCCAGCTACTTGGGAGGCTGAAGCAGGAGAATCACTTGAACCTGGGTGGGTGAGATGACAGTGAGCCGAGATTGCACAACTGCACTCCAGCCTGGGTGACAGCAAGATTCTGTCTTAAAAAAAAAAAAAAAAAGGAAAGAAAAGAAAAAGACATTTGAAATATCTTGGGTCACTTGAGCCTGGGGTCCATTAGTATTTCATGTATTTTGGGGCTAGGACAGGTGGAAGCTGAGTTGTCAGGACCAAAGTACTTCTGGCTAACAGCTTGTTCTTTATGGCATTTGTGGCCACCTGTAGGATTTTTGTTAGCATATCTTCGTTGACAGGCGTTAGATAAGGATACTGTTTTTTTCCTGCCCTGCAAATTTGGTTGCAGCTGCAATAAAGAACACATGAGCTATTTAGAACATATAGTTGTGCCCTTGAGGAATTTCATCTAATTGGATGGAGACTGCTTGAACAGGACCCTGCTGGGACATGGGAGGTTTGTGAAATAAGCACCCATTTCTTGTGAGCCTACTATTTGCCCATTTATCCAGAGCTGTGGCTCCCCTCATTCTGAGTTGGCAGAAAGGGCTCCTTGCCTGCAGGTGACCCAGTGCACCATCCTCCCCATTCTTTAAACAAGCTGCTACCTGAGGAAGTGTTGTAAAAATATAAATGTTGGCATGCTTAAAGTCTGCTTAGCATCCTTTGGTGGCTTCCCAGGATACAATTATGAAAATATAAATATGGCCTGGCTCTTGCCCACCCTCCAGCTTCCCCTGTCATGTTCCTGTGTGTCCCCCTCTCTGCACTCTGTCACCCCAGGTTCCCACAGGCCTCTACACCACTGCCCCACGTCTCTGCCTGGAATTTACTCTCACTTCTCTTCCCCCCCTAGTTAGCGATTGGAGCCTTCTCTTTTACCTTACCTGGTCCTGCAGCCTTCAGCCTCCCCTCCCCCCACCCCCGACCGTGGCTTTCATAACACCCTATGCCTCTCAGTTTTTCACCTGGATTTAAGTTTTTTTCCTTATCCTTGCCTTATCAGTCTTTAAAAAGTAGTCGTCCGTACTCCTGCTGTTCTCCCCATCCTCTCCATTTCCTTACTTGAACCAAAGTTACCACACGTCGTCTGGTTGCATGCAGATTCAGTGAATGCTTTCCAGTTCTTACCTTTCTCATCCTCTCCTGTTTGAAACGCCTTCCTTCTTTGTCTTGGGAAGCACCACCCTTTTCTGGTTCTGCTACATGGTTAAGCAGAAGTACATGGACATGGCCTTTGGAGTTGGACAACAAAAGTCCTTTTTTTTTTTTTTTTGAGACGGCGTCTCGCTCTGTCGCCCAGGCTGGAGTGCAGTGGCACGACCTAGGCTCACTGTAAGCTCCACCTCCCGGGTTCACACCATTCTCCTGCCTCAGCCTCCCAAGTAGCTGGGACTACAGGCGCCCGCCACCACTCCCGGCTAATTTTTTGTATTTTTAGTAGAGACGGGGGTTTCACCAGGTTCGCCAGGATGGTCTTGATCTCCTGACCTCGTGATCCTCCCACCTCAGCCTCCCAAAGTGTTGGGATTACAGGCGTGAGCCACTGCACCTGGCCTAAAGGTTCTTACTCCATTATCATTTCTTTCCATTTTCTTGAACTGATTCTTCATCCTCATGCTGCTCCTGAGTTTTGTCCTCCAACCTCTTTTCTTGAAATTCTCTCTCTGCGGGAGTGCTAACCACTGTGGCTTCTGTTAAGGATTTCCAGCTTGATCTCTCCTGATGCTGCTGGAAGGATGGAACCGTCGTCTCCTCCATCTGAATCGCCCACAGGCATCCTTAGGTTTTTAAATCAGGATGCTCAAAACTATCTTTGTCCCTCACCTCCACTTTCTTTATGTACCTCCCAGACCCAGGCCTACCTCGCCTAGGTTAAGAATACAAATGGAGCCCTACATACCGTAAAAAAAAAAAAAAGATCGACCTAAGAAACATTAAGCAGACTTTGCTGTCTCCTCCTGCCATGACAGATATGCCTTCTTTTCCTTTTTTTTTTTTTGAGATAGGGTCTCACTTTGTCACCCAGGCTGGAGTGCAGTGGCACAATCATGGCTCACTGCAGCCTCAACCTCCCTGGCTCAAGTGATCCTCCTGCCTAGTCCCCTAAATGGCTGGGACTACAGGCAAGTGCCACCATGCCCAGCTAATTTTTGTATTTTTTGTAGAGACAGGGTTTCATGATGTTGTCCACACTGATCTCGAACACCTGGATTCAAGTGATCTGCCCTCCTCACCCTCCCAAAGTGCTGGGATTACAAGCGTGCACCACCATGCCCGCACCAGGCCTAGTATACTTTCTTAATGACCTGAAAGGTTGGGTTCAAATAGAAAATACTCAGGCTCCGTAGAGTTCTGTGTCAGTAGTTCCAGCAGAGCAGGCCTTCAGCATAGTTCTCTTCCCTCCCCAGCCACAGCACTGTCCATGTGTTGTGAGCTTGAGCACATGTGTGTGGCCTCCTGCCTGCACAGTCTAGGCACAATACATGCCAGCGAGCAGCTGCCCCTTTGACCACCACCTCAAGTGCACCTGCTGGGTGTGGACCTACACTTTTCCAGATGCAGGGGATTCTGGGGCACCTGAGGAGCATGGTCCCCTGACCCCAGAAACCTTCTCTCATGGGCATGGGCATGGCTGGGTGAGGGTTAGTGGCCAGTGACCACAGATGTCTCAGTCGCTTACCTCGCCTCATGTTTCCTCTTTCTTTTCTTTGCGGTCTTGCTTTTCTGTCAGAAGCCTACTCATCCTTCAGGATATGGCTTTTGTGGGCTTCATCTTCTTTTAATCCTTCCCTTAGTATTTGAAATTAACCCAGCTCCTCCTCGTGTTTCAGAAGTGCTTTACTGTGATAAAAGGCAAAGTATGTTCTGTGTTCCTGTCTCCTTCCCTCACAAAGTTGCAAGTTTCTTAAGAGCAGGATCATTGTTTGTTTTTGCTACCAGTCCTAACATGAAGCCTCACAAATGGGAAGTTCTTGACTAGCGTGGCTTGAATTCACCGAAACTCTGTCTTCATTTCGTGTTGTTGTGGTAACCCTATCAAAACAGGAAATAAAGCTAGTTTAGCATGACTTGTTCATAATTGACTCATGCTGGTTCCCTTTTCTTCCCTAAGCGATCACAAAAACGTCTGTTAAATAATCTACTCCAGAATTTCATGGACTTCTACGTTTATTGATCAGTACACTTCTGGAATCTGTTTCCCACTCGCCGCAGCACTGAAATGGATCATGTGGCCAAAGAGCCCTGGTTCCTTTTTTTTTTTTTTTTTTTTTAATTGCTTTACTAAGAAATAATTGATACACAAAATATTGCACACATTTAAAGTATAAAGTTGGATAAGTTTTAATACATTATACACCTACGAAACCATCAACACAGTCAGGATAAAGAACATACTCATTGCCTCCAAAAGTTACCTCCTTTCCAATTGTAATCTTCTTCCTCTCATTCCCAGGCAACCCTGGGGGTAAATCCAAAGTAAACCCAGGGTTACTTTGTATTTTCTATAAATGGAAATACGTTTCTTTTGGTCTGGCTTCACTCACCATAATTATTTGAGATGCATCTGTGTTGCATATATCAATAGTTCATTTCCTGTTATTAAATAGGAATCTAATTTCCTTTTCTTATCAAATAGCAGGAATCTCATTTCCTTTTCTTATCAAATAGCAGGAATCTATCCATTTTGAGACTTGAGATGGGTGTGCTCACTTCGGACCTTAATATCCTCCCATTCTCCATGATTTATGGGTCTTAGGATAGAATTCATCTGGGACTTGAGGTTGTGTTCATTTAAGATAACTGGACAGTCTCAATATCTTGGAATCCTCAAGGGAAGAGTATTATTATTTTTTTATTTTTTTTGAGATGGAGTCTAGCTCTGTTGCCCAGGCTAAAGAGCAGTGGCACAGTCTCGGCTCACTGCAGCCCCTGCCTTCTGGGTTCATGCGATTCTCCTGCCTCAGCCTTGCAAGTAGGTGGGATTACAGGCATGTGCCACCATGCCCGGCTAATTTTTTTTTATCTTTAGTAGAGATGGGGTTTCACCATATTGGCCAGGCTGGTATCAAACTCTTGATCTCATGATACGTCTACCTTGGCCTTCTAAAGTGCTGGGAGTACAGGTGTGAGCAACCATCCCTGGCCCAGAGTATTAATCATAATCTTTGCATCCTAATGTTAGAATAGTTCTTGATATATAGAAGGTACTAACCCAATGCTGGATAAAAGTTTCCCCCATTATTGGCCAGGTGTGGTGGTTCACGCCTGTAATCCTAGCACTTTGGGAGGCCAAGGCAAGAGGATCACTTGAGTTCAGGAGTTCGGGACCAGCCTGGGCAACATTGTAGAACCCTGTGTCTCCAAAAAAACTTTTTTAAATTAGCCAGGTGTGGTGGTGCTCGCCTGTGGTCCCCGCTACACTGCTACACTACTGGCTACGTGGGAGGTTGGGGCTGCAGTCAGCCATGATTGCGCCAGTACACTCTAGCATTGGTGACAGAGTAGCCCATCTCAAAAGAAAGAAATAAAAGGGCCAGGCGCAGTGGCTCACGCCTGTAATCCCAGAACTTTGGGAGGCCAAGGTGGGTGGATCGTGAGGTCAGGAGATCGAGACCATCCTGGCCAAAATGGTGAAACCCTGTCTCTACTGAAATACAAAAAATTAGCTGGGCATGGTGACGGGCGCCGGTAGTCCCGGCTACTCAGGAGGCTGAGGCAGGAAAATCGCTTGAACCCAGGAGGCAGAGGTTGCAGTGAACCAAGATTGCACCACTGCACTCCATCCAGCCTGGGCAACAGAGCGAGACTCCATCTCAAAAAAAAAAAATTAACATTTAATATTTTTCCCTCTTTAACATGTCTCATTTCCCCTTAAAAAATTTTTTTTTACATGGCATATGCACGTAGTCCCAACTACTTGGAAGGCTGAGGAAGTGACTTCCGGAGTTCAGGACCGGCCTAGGTAGCATAGTGAGACTTCATCTTTCTCTCTCTCTCTCTCTCTTTTTCCCCCCTGAGACAGAGTCTTGCTGTGTTGCCTAGAGCTGGAGTGCAGTGGCACGATCTTGGCTCACTCAACCTTTGCCTTCTGGGTTCAAGCAATTATCTTGCCTCAGCCTCCTGAGTAGCTGGAATTACAGGTTCGTGCCTCTACGCCCTGCTGATTTTTGTATTTTTAGTGGAGACGGGGTTTCACCATGTTAGCCAGGCTGGTCTCGATCTCCTGACCTCGTGCTCCGCCTGCCTCGGCCTCCCAAAGTCCTGGGATTACAGGCGTGAACCACTTTGCCCATCTGAGACTTCATCTCTTTACAAAGAAAAATTGTTTTGGTTAATTATATGTTTTGGCAAAAAACAAAATTAACCGTCTTAACCATTTTTAAGTACACAGTTCAGTAGTGTTAAGTATATTCACATTGTTGCACAACAGATGTGGAACTTTTTCATCTTGGAAAATAAATTGAAAACCTGTACTCTTGAACACATCTCCCCATTTCTCCCTCTCCTCAGCCATTTGTAACCACCTTTCTCCTTTCTGATTCTATGAGTTTATTAATACTCAATACCTCATATAAGTGAAATTATGCAGTATTTGTCTTTTTGTGACTTGTTTATTTCTGTTGATATAATGTCCTCAAGCTTCATCCATGTTATAGCATGTGATAGAATGACCTTTTTGGTTTTTCCCCCCACCTTTATTGGGGCATAATTATCAAATAAAAGTTGAATGTATTTACTGTGTTCAATGTGATGTTTTGATATATGTATACCATGCGAAATGATCCCCACAGTAAAGCTAATTAAGATACCCATCACCTCACATAGTTACGTTTGTGTGTGGTGGGGGCAAGAACATTTACGTGTTTTTGTTTTTGTTTTTTTTCCTTCAGAGACGGAGTTTCACTCTTGTTGCCTGGGCTAGAGTGCAGTGGTGCCATCTCAGCTCACTGCAACCTCCGCCTCTTGGGTTCAAGTGATTCTCCTGACTCAGCCTCCCAAGTAGCCAGGATTACAGGCACCTGCCATCACGCCTGGCTAACTTTGGTATTTTTAGTAGAGACAGGGTTTCACCATGTTGGCCAGGCTGGTCTCAAACTTCTGACTTCAGGTTTTCCGCCTGCCATGGCCTCCCAAAGTGCTGGGATTACAGGCGTGAGCCACGGCACGCAGCTGATAGTAGCCATTCTGATAGCTGTGAGGTGATATCTCATTGTGGTTTTGATTGGCATTTTTCTGATTAGTGATGTTGAGCCTTTTTTCATATACCTGTTGGCCATTTGTATGTCTTATTTTGAGAAATGTCTGTTCGGGTTCTTTGCCCCCACTCTCTACCACACCCACCTGCTTTTTTTTCCATTTTTGAGACAGGGTCTCTCTATGTTGCCCAGGCTGGTCTTGAACTCTTGGTCTCAAGCAGTCTTCTACCTCAGCCTCCTGAATTGCTAGGACTACAAGCAAGTGCCACTGCTCCTGGCCTTTGCCCATTTTTAAATATTTTGTTTGTTTCCTGCTGTTGAATTGTTTGAATTTCTTATATATTTTAAATATTAGCCCTTTATCAGATATGTGGTTTGTAAATATTTTCTCCCATTCTGTGCGTTGTCTCTTCACTCTGTTGATTGCTGCTTGTGCTGTGCAGAAGCTTTTTAGTTTGATGCAATTCTATTTGTCTATTTTTGCTTTTGTTGCCTGTGCTTTGGGGGTCATAACCAAAAAATAATTGCCCAGACCAGTGTCAAGAAGCTTTCCCCCTATATTTCTAGTAGTTTTGTTTGTTCATTTGTTTGTTTGTTTGTTTGTTTGAAATGGAGTCTCGCTGTGTTGCCCAAGCTGGAGTGCAGTGGTGCGATCTCAGCTCACTGCAAGCTCTGCCTCCCAGGTTCACACCATTCTCCTGCCTCAGCTTCCTGAGTAGCTAGTACTACAGGCGCCCTGCCACCATGCCCAGCTAATTTTTTTTTTCTTTGTTTGTATTTTTAGTAGAGACAGGGTTTCACTATGTTAGCGAGGATGGTCTTGATCTCCTGACCTTGTGATCCACACGCATTGGCCTCCCAAAGTGCTGGGATTACAGGCATGAGCCACCATGCCCGGCCTCTTGTAGTAGTTTTATGATTTCGGGTTTTACAATTTTTGTCTGTAATCTGTCTCGATTTGATTTTTGTATAGGGTGTGAAATAAGTATCCATTTTCTTCTTTTGCAAGTAGATATCCAATTTTCCCAGCACCATTTATTGAAGAGACTATCCTTTATGTTTGGGCTCTTTATTCTGTTCTATTTGTCTATTTGTCTGTTTTCATGCCAGTACCATGCTGATTCCCTGCCCCCCACCCAGCTTTATTAAGGTATAATTGACAAATACAAATTAGTATATGAAGCTGAAGTGGAAGTGCTGGAAAAAAAATTAGTATATATTCATGGTGTACAACATGATGTTTTGATACATGTGTATATTGTGAAATGATTAAATCAAGCTAATTAACGTATCTGTTATCTCACATACTTTTTGTGGTGAGAATGTTTAAGATCTAATCTTTTAGCAGTTTGCAAGTATATAATACCGGTGGCCGTCCCACTCGACGCTGCAGCACACTGATGCGAGGGCAGCTATCCGCGGTCACGCGGGTGGCCTTCACCCACCTCGGCCTTCAGTGTAGCTGGGACCACTCGGAACTCCTATATTTTGCTGTAGGATAGAGCTGTAGAACTTACTCATCCTGGTTAACTGCAACTTTATACTCTAACAAATTATCTGCACATTTCACCTTATCCCTGCAGTGTTATGCTGTTTTGGTTACTATAGCTTTGTAGTGTATTTTGAAATCAGGTGATATGAAGCCTCCAACTTTGTTCTTGCTCAAGATTGCTTTGGCTATATGGGGTCTTTTGTGGTTCCATATATTAATTTAAAGCTTGCATTTTCTGTTTCTGTGAAAAATGGCATTGGAACTTTGATAGGGATTACATTGACTCTGCAGACCACACTGAGTAGTGTAGACAATTAAGAATATTAATTCAGGCCAGGCACAGTGGCTCATGCCTGTAATCCTAGCACTTTGGGAGGCTGAGGTGGGAGGATCACTTAAGACCAGGAGTTCAGGCCGGGCGCGGTGGCTCAAGCCTGTAATCCCAGCACTTTGGGAGGCCGAGGCGGGTGGATCACGAGGTCAGGAGATCGAGACCATCCTGGCTAACATGGTGAAACCCCCGCCTCTACTGAAAATACAAAAACCAGTCGGGCGGTGGCGGCTTCGTGAAGTTCAGCTACTTGGGAGGCTGAGGCTGAGAATGGCGGAACCCGGGAGGCGGAGCTTGCAGTGAGCCGAGATCAGGCCACTGCACTCCAGCCTGGAGTACAGCGACTGCCTCAAAAAAAAAAAAAAAAAAAGACCAGGAGTTCAAGACCAGCCTGGATAACATAGCCAGACCCCATCTGTACCAAAAAAGTTTTACCCAAAACAATTGGCCGGGCAGGCTCACACCTGTAATCCCAGCACTTTGGGAGGCCGAGTCGGGCAGATCACGAGGTCAGGAGATCGAGACCATACTGGCTAACACGGTGAAACCGTGTCTCTACCAAAAATACAAAAAAAAAAAGAAATTAACCAGATGTGGTGGTGGGTGCCTGTAGTCCCAGCTACTCAGGAGGCTGAGGCGGGAGAATGGCGAGAACCCAGGAGGCAGAGCTTGCAGTGAGCCGAGATGCGCTACTGCACTCCAGCCTGGGTGACAGAGCGAGACTGTGTCTCAAAATAAATAAACAAATAAAAAATATTAGCCAGCCATGGTTTTTGGATGTTGAATTGAATTTCCTTGGTTTTTTTTTTTTTTTAAAGCTGAATAATATTCCAGTCCATGTATATGCTACATTTTCTTTATCCATTCATCCATAGTGGACATTTCGGTTGCTTCCACATCTTGTGTATTGTGCATAATGCTGCAGTGAACATGAACCTGCCAATAACTCTTAAAGATTCTACTTTGAATTGTTTTGGATATATGCTCAGAAGTGGGATTGCTGGACCATATGGGATTTCTATTTTTAATTTTTTGAGGAATTTCCAAGTGGTTACACCATTTTACACACTCAACAATAGAGTACAAGGTTCGAATTTATCCACATCCTCACACTTACTCTTTTCTGTTTGTTTGTTTGTTTGTTTGTTTGTTTTTAATAGTGGCAATCCTGGCTGGTCGTGGTGGGTAGCTCACGCCTGTAATCCCAGCACTTTGGGAGGCCGAGGCAGGCGAGTCACGAGGTCAGGAGATTATGCCACTGCACCCCAGCCTGGCGAAAGAGCAAGACTCTGTCTCAAAATAAAAAAGGCGTAACATTGAATACACGTTTCAAAAGAAGACATAAGAAAAGATGGTCATCATCACGAATCATTAGAGAAATGCAAATCAAAACCACAATGAGCTATCACCACATACCCATTAGGACTGCCCGCCCCCCCCCCCCTTTTTTTTGAGACCGAGTCTCGCTCTGTTGCCAGGTTGGAGTGAAGTGGCGTGATTTCGGCTCACTGCAGCCTCCGCCTCCTGGGTTCAAGCAATTCTCCTGCCTCAGCCTCCCGAGTAGCTGGGACTATGGGTGTGCACCACTCCACCCAGCTAATTTTTGTATTTTTAGTAGAGACGGGATTTCACATTTTTGGCCAGGATGGCTCGATCTCCTGACCTCATGATCCACCTGCCTTGGCCTCCCAAAGTGCTGGGATTACAGACGTGAGCCACCACGCCCGGCCTTCTTTGTTAATGTTCCTTTTTAATGAACCATCTTTAGATTCCTGTGATAAGAGACACATAGCAAAAACCTGTAGTGTGGTGGTAGTTAGGGACAAAAGGGGTTGAGCAAAACAAGATACAGTTGGTAATGTCAAAGTGATTTTAAAGCATAAACTATTCATAGACACCTGAAAGTTCATGGTATGCCTTATTTCCCAAGTATCAACAATAAAATATATAAAACAAAACCTATAAATCCAAGGAGAAACTAGCAAGTATGGAGTTGTTATGGAAGAGTGCATCCCTCTTTGTCATCAGTTTTCTGAAAGATAGATTGCGTAAACCAAAAAGGCAGCAGAATGGTTAAGTGGAGCAGACAGGAACAGACCAAACTCCATGGACCAAACTCCTTTTTTTCAAGTGGTACCAGATGAGGATGATCTCATGTTTTCTCAATTAAAAGGAGGCAGTTGACCGGGTGTGGTGGCTCACGCCTATAATCCCAGCACTTTGGGAGGCCGAGGTGGGCCGATCACGAGGTCAGGAGATCAGGACCATCCTGGCTAACATGGTGAAACCCCGTCTCTACTAAAAATACAAAAAATTAGCCGGGCGTGGTGGCAGGCTCCTGGAGGCTGAGGCAGGAGAATGGCATGAACCCAGGAGGCGGAGCTTGTAGTGAGCCGAGATCGCACCACTGCACTCCAGCCTGGGCGACAGAGCGAGGCTCCTTCCCAAAAAAGTTTTTAAAAAGCGGGGGGCAATTATTTCGTCACTGAGTGTTGATACAGTAGAGGGGCACACTGACCATAAGCTCCGCTCTCCAAAAATTTTGTTGGATTATAATTTTGCAGAGCAAATTATGGCCACATTTGACTGTTAACACTAGAACTTTATAATATTAACACTAGAAAGTTGTAATGTTGAGTTTAAACCAGTATTTTGTAACTAATCTGTCCTGTCGTTGAACTCTTGTTCTATGGGTTGAATTACCAAAATAGAATTTTTATTTCTAAAAATATTCCCAATATTGAATAAGCTTGCTTATTATATATGCTTTTTAATGCTATGTTAAATTATTATTATTATGTATGCTGTTGCCTGTCTAGTTGAAAATTACTGGCTTAGGGCCTCATGCACCAAACCAAAGCAAAATAAGATTTGAGTAGTGGTTCTTTTTTTTTTTTTTTTTTTTTGAGACGGAGTCTTGCTCTGTCCCCCAGGCTGGAGTGCAGTGGCGCGATCTCGGCTCACTGCAGGCTCCGCCTCCCGGGCCCACACCATTCTCCTGCCTCAGCCTCCCGAGTAGCTGGGACCACAGGTGCCCGCCACCACGCCCGGCTAATTTTTTGTAGTTTTATTAGAGACGGGGTTTCACCGTGTTAGCCAGGATGGTCTGATCTCCTGACCTTGTGATCCGCCCGCCTCAGCCTCCCAAAGTGCTGGGATTACAGGCGTGAGCCACCGCGCCCGGCCAAGTAGTGGTTCTTTTACTTAAGAAAATATATTATATTTCAGAGCATTTGGGGCCACCTGTGTACTGTGTGTTAATGGTGTTGTAGGATAATTGGATCCTAGTAAGACAAAGTTCCCCTCTAGAGCATTATCTTGTCATAGAATCAGATAAATATATCAATAATTCTTTGGATTAGTAGACTGATAAATATTATTATAGAAGCATAAACTTTATTTAGAGACAGAGTCTCACTCTGTTGCCCAGGCTGGAGTGCAGTGGTACAATCTTGGCTTACTGCCACCTCCATCTCCCAGGTTCAAGTGATTCTTGTGCTTCAGCCTCCCAGGTAGCTGGGATTACAGGTGTGTGCCACCATGCCTGGCTAATTTTTTTGTATTTTTAGTAGAGGCAGAGTTTCACCATGTCATCCAGGCTGATCTCAAAACGCCTGTCCTTTAGTGATCCGCCCGCCTCAGCTTCCCAAAGTGCTGGGATTGCAGGCGTGAGCCACTGCACCCGGCCTTAGAAGCATAAACTTTAGAATAAAGTTATTTTACTGTTTTCTGTTCTAGCACTTATCCCAAGGAAACAAGAAATGTTGTCTTATTGCCTGTCAATGTTATTTTATTGCTTTGGTCAGTGGGCCAGATGTTGACATTTATTAGTATGAAAATTTCTTATACACAAGATTTTAATAGAATGTTTATCATAAAGATAGTAGTAATTCTCAAGATTCAAATTCATAAAATTAAAGGTATAATTTTTATTATTGCTTTTACTTAGAATTCTGGTATATTAGACATTAAGGACAACTTGGAAAGAACTGGGCCCCATGTTGCTGCCGCAGATGTGTTTTTCGAATAATACTTTCTAGGTTTTCTTATAAAACTACCCAAACATCTTGATTCAGTTTCTTGGAAGAAATGGTCATGTCATTTTGCAAGTGAGAGAAACAAAGTTGATACAAATCATCAAGGTGTTCTCTTGGGTCCATTTTTGTTAGGGATAAAGATGTACTGTTGTCGGTTATTTGAATGTTTCTTCTGTGTCAGAGGAATTTGATACAACAGTAGGAAGGTGTTTTGGAGGCAGAAGTGATTATTCTCACCAGAATGCAGTTGCTGTTTAAGACAATGGGAAAATGCTTGTTTGTGTATTTCTGGGTTTATGAAAATACACATTCACCCAGTTAACAAGTCTAGGTTCTGTCTTAGTTTTGAGAGTCGCTGTATGCTATCTCATGTCAGTTGCATCCATCCTCCCTAGCTTGAGGCCTTTTTGTGGATAATATACATGCTACCTTCACAGGTATGAAACAGGTGTTTACACAGAGTGTTAAAAATATAATACTTTGCCAGTTTGCATTCTTCAACTATTCTGAGGGCTGTTTTTAATGCCATCTGTCTTTCTCTCTCTTTTAAGCTCTGCTTATGATAATGTCAACAAAGTTCGAGTAGCTATCAAGAAAATCAGCCCCTTTGAGCACCAGACCTACTGCCAGAGAACCCTGCGGGAGATAAAAATCTTGCTGCGCTTCAGACATGAGAACATCATTGGAATCAATGACATTATTCGAGCACCAACCATCGAGCAAATGAAAGATGTGTATCCTTTTTAGGCAACTAGCCAATTCCACTGCTTGGTAACTTTGTTGAGTAAATAGAACTTGAAATTTCCTGAACTTAAAGGAAAAGTGCTTTAAACATGCTAAAGGGAAAATCGTAATCTGTTTGCCATTTACTCCCTAAGTCTAGTCATGGAAAATCTTGGTTAACTCCATTTGCAGTCATGTTTTTTTATGTCCAAGAGATGGTTTGTTGTGATGATGAAAAGGTAAAGGGAAGATCAGTAGTAGACTAAGAAAGAGGGCGCCCTGGCTATCTAACGGGTGAAATTAGGACTGTCCTGATCTTAGAATCAGGTCACCACTTTAGGTCTCAGTTTCCCCTCCTTTAAAATGAAGGAACTGGTTGTCATGATCTTTAAGGTCAACTGGGCTCTGAAATTATGTGATTAACTATGACCAACATTTAGATATCTGGACTGAACAGGTCTAGAGGATGCTGCCTGGGCAAAGACTCCATTTGAAAGATAGAGAGGTTAAGTATACTGAAGAGGATCTGCCAGAAGGGAGAGGGTTATACAGCACTCCTACCAGTTTACCCAATTTGTATTCCACCCTCCAGGGTGCGGGAGCTCGCTGTCTCTAGGCAGCCCTTTCCATTTTTAAACAGCTCTGTTAATAAGTTGTAGTGATATTTGAAGTGAAATGCCTCCTGCTACTACCACCTGTTGGTCCTACTTTACTTTTGCCATGAAAATAAGCCTCTCTCAAATGACAGATTTTAAAATCATGTTTCCTTTGAATCCCATGCTGCGCTGCCTCTAGCATAAATCTGTAAGAAACAGAATATTATTTACACAGAAGAGAGTAAAAAAAATGCAGAAATACTGCTAATGAAATAATACTATGATGAAGTTAAAGGCTAAATGCTTTAATAATTTAATTTCTGTTAGAAAGAAAGTAGCCATAGCTGAAGTTTTAGGTAGTTAAATAAGTGACCAGGCAAGAAAGCAAGAGGAGCAAAACACGCACAAACCCCTTCTTAGCACGACTTGCCCATAGTCTTATTTATTTAGGATCTTAACAGTTATGGGAGAGTAAGAAAATAGACTTAGGGTTGGATTTACTAGTAAGGGTATGTTTCTAGACCTGTATTTCTGGAAGTTTTATGTTTGGCTTTTGAGGAGCTTGGGAAAGGAGGGGAGCGGCAACAAGAAGGAAAAAGAATAGTGACATTACAGGTTACTGGACCAAACAGAGGAGGGAATATGTGCTACTTACAGGCCACCAGTATTTCCAACAAACCTTGGAGGGGGTTCGTTGATGGTGGACAATTTAGAGAACAAAGAGGTTGAGACTTGAAGATTGACCGGAATTTCTGTAACAGCCTGTTTCAGATCTCAGTCTAGGCCCATAGCTGCATCAGTCAGATGTAATGCCGTAATTCTTGCCATCTCACAGGACCGAAAAGAAGTTAACGACTTCAGATTCCTTCCATGAAAGAAACCAAGTTTTCCTCAGGTTTTTCTTTCCTTTAAGGGCCTCATGGTGTAATAATGGACTGTTTGGGAAGAGAGTCAAGAGAGGACGCATTTTTGTTTTCAACGCTTTGCTAAATATGACCAGCTAATTGGTGTTTTACTTAACCTTTGCAAACAGATATATAGTACAAGACCTCATGGAAACAGATCTTTACAAGCTCTTGAAGACACAACACCTCAGCAACGACCATATCTGCTATTTTCTTTACCAGATCCTCAGAGGGTTAAAATATATCCATTCAGCTAACGTTCTGCACCGTGACCTCAAGCCTTCCAACCTGCTGCTCAACACCACCTGTGATCTCAAGGTCAGCCAGGTTATTAACTATTAAGCTGATATATATTGAAAAACTCTTTCACTGAAGCGTAGTTATATTTGTCATTATCGTATTTTATATGACACCAGAAATGCCCAAAAACATTTTTATGGCAAAAATACTAGTAGAGTGATAGTCCTCTTCTGCCTTATCCCATTGCTCCTTTTTCCCCAGAGATACTTTTTTTTTTCTTTTTTTTTTTTTTTAAGATAGAGTCTTAGTATGTTGCCCAGCCTGGTCTGAACTCCTGGGCTCAAGCAGTCCTCCTTTCTCGGCCTCCCAAAGTGCTGGGATTACATACATGGGCCACAGCACCAGGCCAAGATAACTAACTACTGTAACAAATTGGTGGCCGGTTGCAGTGGCTCACGCCTGTAATCCTAGCACCTTGGGAGGCCGAGGTGGGTGGAGCCCCTGAGGTCAGGAGTTCGAGACCAGCCTGGCCAACATAGCGAAACCCCATTTCTACTAAAAATACAAAAATCAGCTGGGCATGGTGGCACGCGCCTGTAATCCCAGCTACATGGGAACTGAGGCAGGAGAACCGCTTGAACCCGGGAGGCGGAGGTTGCAGGGAGCCGAGATCACACCACTGCACACCAGCCTGAGTGACAGAGCAAAACTCCGTCCTCAAAAAACAAACAAAAAACAAATTGGTGTATTTTCTCCCAAAGTATTTTCTATGCTCTTACATACATGTGTACTTTTATACTTTATGTAGGTAAACAGGATCATGTACATTATGTATTAGTTTTAAAATCATCTGTTTCGTTGGTAACATTTTTCTTCAATACATTTTATTCAAAAGATAGCAGCATGAAACTTAACCTCACTGACTTTAATACCTAATATGGCATTCCAACTAAATAAGAAAACCTCAAATTCTTTACAGTCCTCAGAGTTCTCCTGAAAATATGCAGCATTTACATATTTCTATTTTAATGGGAGTCGCAGGTAAACAAGGAGGGAAATTTATGGATATCTTAGATGTGATAGAGCGATGTCGATTCAGTCTAAAAAAATGCACAGGAATTCAAGAAGACCTAAATAAATGGGAAGATATCCCATGTCCATGGATCATAAGACTTAATACTGTTAAGATGGCAGTATTCTCCAAATTGATCTGCAGATTTAGTGCAATCACTGTCAAAGCCCCAGCTGTTTTTTTTCTATAGAAATTGACAGGCTGATCCTAAACTTCATATGGAAATTCATATGGAGGACTGATATACTTCCTGATTTCAAAACTTGCTGCAAAACACAGTAATCAAGACAGTGTGCTACTGGCATGAGAATAGACATATAGGTCAGTGGAATAGAAGCGAGAGTCAGTAAATAAGCCCGTATATCTCTGGTCAACTGAATTTTGACAAGGATGCCAGGACCCTTCATTGGGGAGACAGTAGTCTTTTCAGCAAATGAGTCTGGGACAACTGAATAGCCACATACAAAAAGATGAAAAAATCAATTCAGGCCGGGCGCGGTGGCTTAAGCCTGTAATCCCAGCACTTTGGGAGGCCGAGACGGGCAGATTACGAGGTCGGGAGATCGAGACCATCCTGGCTAACACGGTGAAACCCCGTCTCTACTAAAAAATACAAAAATAAACTAGCCGGGCGAGGTGGCGGGCGCCTGTAGTCCCAGCTACTCGGGAGGCTGAGGCAGGAGAATGGCGTGAACCCGGGAGGCGGAGCTTGCAGTGAGCTGAGATCCGGCCACTGCACTCCAGCCTGGGCGCCAGAGCGAGACTCCGTCTCAAAAAAAAAAAAAAAAAAAAAAAAAAAAAAAATTAATTCAAAATGGCTGGGTGCAGTGGTTTGTGCCTGTAATCCCAGCACTTTGGGAGGCCAAGGCAGGTGGATTGCCTGAGCTCCGGAGCAAGTCCAGCCTGGGCAACATGGCAAAACCCCATCTATACCAAAAATACAAAAAAATTAATCTGGGCATGGTGGCATGTGCCTGTGGTCCCAGCTACTCAGGAGGCTGAGTGGGAGGACTGCTTGAGCCTGGGAGGTGGAAGTTGCAGTGAGCAGAGATTGTGCCACTGCACTCCATCTGGGGTGACAGAGTGAGACCCTGTCTCAAAAGGGAAAAAAAAATTCAAAATGCATTGAAGAACTCAATTTAAAAGCTAAAACTTTAATACTCTTAGAAAACATAGAAGTAAATCTTTGCAATCTTATGTTAGGCAAAGCCTCTTAGACATGACACCAAAAGCACAGGCAACAAAAGAAAAAAAGTGAATTCCATCAAGATTAGAAACTTGTGCTACAAAGCAAACCATCAAAAAAGTGAAAAGGCAAGCCACAGAATGAGAGAAGGTATTTGCAAATCATACATCTGGTAAGAGACTTACAACTAGAATATATGAAGAACTCATAATATAACTCAGTAAATGAAAAGGTAAATAGCCTAGTTTAAAAAATGGACAAAGGATCTGAATAGACATTTCTCTAAAGAAGATATACAAATGGCCAATAAGCACATGGAATGGTAGATGCTTGACATCATTAGTCAATAGAAAAATGCAAATCAAAATTACATTGAAATAACTTTATCCTAACTAGGATGGCTGTAATTTAAAAAGTCAGATAATAAGTGTTGGTGAGGATTCCACTCCTTAGTGAAAATGAAAACATGCATCTACACAAAAACTTGAACACGAATTTTCATAGCGGTATTGTTCACTATAGCCAATAAGTAGAAACAATCTAAATGTCAAACTTTTGATGAATAAATAAAATGTGGTGGATCCACACAGTAGAAGAGAAAGGAGTGAAGCACTGATAACATAGCACTACAACATAGATGAATCTTGCAAACGTTATGTCTGTGAAGGAAGGCAGTCGCAAAAGACACATATTGTATGATTCTGTTTACATGAAATGTCTAGAATAGGCAAATCCATAGAGACAGAAATTAGATTCGTGGATTACTGATTGCCTAGGGCTGGAGGAGTTGGGAGAATAATGAAGGAAGGAATACTAACTCACTGGAATCTCTTTTTGAGGTTATAAAAATATTTTCAAATTGGATGGTGGTAATGGTTGTGTAAGTCCACCATTATACTAACACCATTGAGTTATACACTTTAAATGAGCAAATTGTATGATGTGTGAATTATAGCTTAATAAAGCTACTTAAGTATGTATAGATATCTAGCAATAATCATTTGTTGGATTTCAGTTTGACAGACACTCCTATGAGAAACCCTGTGAGATATGCCAGACAAGAGAGATGAGGGTCTGCCCTTGAAATCTGAAAACTGATAGATCAGAAATCTGGTAGACAGTAGGTGATTATAATGAGATGTTCTGTAACTGAGATGGAAAAAAAAATGGTGTACAGATGCAAAGGAGAGAAGTGGTTTAGCTCTGGCTGGGGCTAGGAGGCAGCAGGAAGAAGGTGGTGTCTGTGCTGGCCCTCGAGGATGGGTAGCTTTTCCTGTGGGAGGCCAGTGGCTGTATTGGACATAGGGTATTGTAGGCAGAGGGTACAGAAATAAAATAAGGGAGGGACTACTACCGAAAACACTGAGTCTTCCTCCCTGTGGCTGCAGCATTGGATGAGTAATAGGGAGTCATTGACACTAAGCTGGAAAGGTTGGTTGCAAGTAGATCATGGGGAATCGTCTAGAACTGTGTGTAAAAAGCAGTGGGTTTTGTCACGGTGGGTGAACACGGTGGCCAATGTCCAGTAAGGTGTTGTAGAGGACGGCTTCCTTCATCTGATATTGTGTGGATTGGACTCTGTCACCTCTTAGGATCCTTCTGATACAGGTTTATGTCCTTTCCACATGGGATGGAACCAGCTTCTTTCCCTGGATCAGTGCAACTGAGTCAGGTGGGCACAAAACAAATAAAGCTATGTTTAGGATGGCTGTACTGCTTCTTTGACACTTAATGATTTTCTTGAAAATTTGCAGTGAATATTTTTATGTCTCCTCGTGGTTTTTTTTTCTTTTGGTTATCATCATAGCCCTGTTATGGCAGATTGCTTTTGTTTTTGGAGAGACATTCTCAATCAATATTTTAAGCATATAACATTTCTGGGAAGAATTGGCTCTTACTTTTGCTTGAAAGTGTTCATCCTTAAGAATAAAACAAACAGAACCAGACTACTTTCTCTGTTGTCTCTTCCCAGTTTATGGACTTGTCTTTAAGGCCATTCTGTTCACCTACTCACACTCACACACACATGAGTTGTTGGCCATGGCATAATTCAGGCATCGTCTTGAATACCCAAGTTAACACAAGGAATCAGAAGCATAACATTATATTTTGAATATTTAAAGTGGTACAATTCACTAACTATTTTATTTTATTTTATTTATTTAATTTATTTTAATTTGAATTTTATATACTTTTTCGAGACAGAGTCTTGCTCTGTTGCCCAGGCTGGAGTGCGGTGGCATGATCTCAGCTCACTGCAACCTTCACCTCCTGGGTTCAAGCAGTTCTGCCGAAGCCTCCTAAGTAGCTGGGATTACAGGTGCCCGCCACCATGCCTGGCTAATTTTTATATTTTCGGTAGAGACGGGGTTTCACCATATTGGCCAGGCTGGTCTCAAACTTCTGATCTCGTGATCCGCCTGCTTTGACCTCCTAAAGTGCTGGGATTGTATGGGCGTTTGCCACCACACCCAACCCAACCTTCACTAATATTTTAAAAGTATACAGTGGCCAGGTGCCGTGGCTCATGCCTGTAATCCCAGCACTTTGAGTGGCTGAGGCAGGCGAATGGCCTGAGGTCAGCAGTTCAAGTCCAATCTGGCCAACTTGGTGAAACCCTGTCTCTACTGAAAATACAAACAAATTAGCTGGGTGTGGTGGCACACGCCTGTAATCCCAGCTACTTGGGAGACTGAGGCACGAGAATCGCTGGGAGGCAGAGGTTGGAGTGAGCTGAGATGGCACCACTGCACTCCAGCCTGGACGACAGGGTGAGACTCCGTCTCAGAAAAAAAAAAAAAGTATGCAGCACTGTGTGTACATCATTCTCATGGATATGAATTCAAGAAGAGAGAATCTCATTCAAAGATGGGTATGGTATGTCACTGATTTGGTACAGTGAGCATGTCCAAGCAGAGCAAGAGGCAGTGGTAGTTCAGTGTACATATGACATGAACTACCTGTCATACTCTATGATATGTACATACGACAATGTACATAGAACACCACATGAGGAGAGGACTTGTGTTTCCTGGAGCTCTGGGATCACTACACATTTATCACATCTCAGTGCCTTGTGGTGACCGTGATGCCCATTCCCACAGGACCCTTGGCCTAGTAAGTTTGTAACTTGCAGCCTCACTGACCTCCTGTTATTTAGGTCCTTTTGAATTTTCAAGAGGATTTCGTCCCTTTATCCAATGGCTTCTGTGTTACAAAGTGTTTTTTACTCTTGAACCCTTACTGATACCAGCTATTTTCAGTGTCTTAGACCTTTAACTTTTGGCTCTGGTATCAGTCAAGGCCGACAGAAATAAGCTTGCTTTTTGGTTTCTGTAAACATGCTTTGCACTTATTATCTGAAGCTTAAGACCCAGCAGACATTGACATCTCAGGACCCTTCCAGGATCCTCTCTTGTAGACTTTATTTTTCAGGACCACGGGAACTCACCAGGGTTACAGACCCTATTTGGAGACTCTGCTAGCACATTTCTAGTGTAACTACCAGGGAATGTGACCTATGGTAGTCTGTACCCTTGTTTACTAGACTGATCCCACAGAAATCCCAGTAGGAGTCACAAGATGCTGGGATCACAACATGTGAAAATTCTGGCTGTGCCTGTGGAAGACTCTGATAGATACAAATGAAACACGTCTTTTGAGCTCCCTTTGTTTTTGAAAATCTGAATTTACACAGCCCAAAAGATATGTTTTCTTGAACCATATCTTTATTTTCCTTTGTATGGAATTATACTGAGTACTACTCCTTTTTTATTTTGTAGCGTTGGCATTGTATTGGTTAGTGTCATGTAAATTTGGTTAGTCTTTGATATTATAGTGTTGACAGACCTTAAAAAAAAAATCATGGCCAGGCCTGGTGGCTCACACCTGTAATCCCAACACTTTGGGAGGCTGAGGTGGTTGAAGCACCTGAGAGGAGGAGTTCGAGACCAGCCTGGCCAACGTGGTGAAACACCATCTCTACCAAAAATAGAAAATAAGCCACACCGTGGTATTAGAGGGCCAGATGATGAAAGGCCAGTAGATGGTTGAGACCGGAGAAAATGAGAAACTATGAATTTTTAAAAAATAAAATATTCTCCAGTATATGAAACTTTAAAAAAAAAAAAAAAAAAAGCTTTGGGAGTAGGTTTGACTACCTGGAAGGAGAAGGAAGTGGGAAGATTCTTTGGAAATACTTATATTTATAGACTAAGTAGAAGACTCACAGAAAGTAGAGTCTGAGAAATAGAAGGTCAGTGCAGAGTCGTCAGAGCTCCAGCAGGACAGGCTGAGAAAAGGGTACTGGCTGTTTTTGGTGACTTTACCCAGAACAGTTTTTGTCAATTCACCTAATTGATATTGCTTTGTGCTAAGCAAATAATGAAAGGTAGGGATGCTTCTCAAAGTGTGTCCTATAAAGACTTCTTCAACCTGCGTCCTGGTCTCTAACATGTTGATTGCTTTTCAGGTTGTTGGGAAAATTAATTAATGAATTTCTAGAATGCCCAGAAAGTATCTGCAACATAGTAATGGGAACAACTAGTTAGTATCATTATGATTGCTATTGCCTTTTTTATTTTTGTGATGTTTTGATGTGAAAGGTTAGAATTTCTAAGAAGTTATCCTGTTTTTTTCTCTCTTAGATCTGTGACTTTGGCCTGGCCCGTGTTGCAGATCCAGACCATGATCACACAGGGTTCCTGACAGAATATGTGGCTACACGTTGGTACAGGGCTCCAGAAATTATGTTGAATTCCAAGGTAAGGACTAAGTTTGCATAAAAAGAAATCCAGTAAGTAGGAGAACTTTCTGAATGCATTGCAGTAAGCCGTAAGTCTCCCTCAGTCTCTGTTTCTACTTGTTGAGAGTTGGCCTACCTGGTCAGAGCCAAGGTGCTGTCTTTTTTTTAAATTTAATTTAATTTTTTTTTTTTTTTGAGACAGTGTCTTACTCTGTCACCCAGGCTGGAGTGCAGTGGGACCATCACGGCTCACAGTCTCAACCTCCCAGGCTCAGGTGACCCTCCTCACCTCAATCTCCAGAGTAGCTGGAACTACAGAGTGCACCACTACGCCTGGCTGATTTTTTTTTTTTTTTTTGAGATGGAGTCTCCCTCTGTTGCCCAGGCTGGAGTGCAGTAGTGCAATCTCGGCTCACTGCAAGCTCCGCCTCCTGGGTTCATGCCATTCTCCTGCCTCAGCCTCCCAAGTAGCTGGGACTACAAGCGCCCGCCACCACGCCTGGCTAATTTTTTGTATTTTTAGTAGAGATAGGGTTTCACCGTGTTAGCCTGGATGGTCTCTATCTCCTGACCTCATGATCCGCCTGCCTCAGCCTCCCAAAGTGCTGGGATTACAGGCGTGAGCCACTGCACCTGGCCACACCTGGCTGATTTTTTAATTTTTTTTGTAAAAGTAGGGAATCTTCCTATGTTGCCCAGGCTGGTCTTGAATTCCTGAGCTCAAGGGCTCTGCCCACCTCAGCCCCCGCACCAAAGTGCTGGGGTTACAGGGATGAGCCACCACACCTGGCCCCAAGGTGCTGTCTAAATTTTGTTTGGCATTGAACTTCTGGGCCCTAGGGCTCAGCCTCTACCTCAGCTGGTATAGTGCTGACGGTTGTAGAGTAGGAGAGGGTGTGCCTCTGCAGTCACTATTACCATAAGTGGTCTGTGTTTCACTCCTTGGACAGCTGTCCTGAAGTCCTGCTTATCGCTGTCACTGTTAGGTGTGCGCTGGGTTTGTTGCAGAGGTTATTCAGTAATGTGTATTTCTGTAAACATGGGCCAGATCTGTTCTATAAAGGTCAAATTTTTCTGATAATGAAGAATGTCTCTTTGGCGGAATTATATTGTAATTTGTTGTACTTGAAGAAAACATAAATGTGGACATAGTAGGAACTGCTGTGGATTCTTTTGAAATTATATGATTTCCATGATTTCTTGCTTCCAAATGAAGTGCTTTCCTCTGCATCTGTGAGTGGCTATAGAGAGTGCACCAGGTCTCATCCACACTGTACTAGCAAGGTCTGTGTCTTGGTCATAAGAAATGGTTGAATAAGTTTACAAAAGCCCAAAAAAGTGAAGTGTGACATTTTTTGTTGGGTTTATGAGCCAGGAGGCAAAAATTGAGGGCTGCTATGGAGATTGAGATTCAGTATTTTTACTGTCATTTGCAAATAATATATGAATAAGGTGTGAAAATTGAGTAGTTAAGTAGGCCTGACATACTACCTATAACTAGTGTCTCAGGTTTATAAGATTCTTAAACACAGTTCCATCTGCTATCATGTAAAGATACTTGAAGAAAAGCAACAAAAATAGACATTGGATCTTGTATCTAGGGCCCAGGAACCAGAAATAGTCCTGAGAGGCTTAGTGGAAATGAAACAACAGGTCTAATTAGCTCATAGGCTTCTTTCTCTTCCTCCATCCTTTGTGAGTACAGATAAGCTATTAGATTTTTTTCATAAGGAAATGGAATTTGTTTAAAGCATTTAGTTTTTCTTGATGTCCTACATTTGTTCAGTTTAGTTATAAAAGTAAAATCTCATTAACATAAATTCCATTATAAAGAAGGATTTGGTGTAACAGATGTTTCAGAGGAGAAAATGCCATGTTGACTCTCTAATTCTGTATCACAAATAATCCCACATAACAGGTTCTTTCTCTGACTGGCCACGTGACAGCCATTCTAAACAAGGAGCATTGGCATGCCAGTGTTCAGTGCCAGTTGTAAAGGGAGCTGTTGGTGTGCGTTTGTCCTGGTGTGGCTTCTTGGTCTTGCAGTCTCCGTTCTGACTTAGATGCCCCCACTGTCTTCACTTCTTGATTACCCTCCAGGCAGAAGTAGCCAGAGAGGGTGTTCTTCAAGATGACCAGCTTTTCCTTCTACTTGCAGGGTCACCAAAGTGAAAATTGAGTGTTCATTTTTTTCTTATTTGCAATACCTGTAGCCTGAGAATGTTACTTCTAACAGTTGTCTTCATTTTGTTCATTTTTATTAATGTAGAGAATTATCAAACCCATAGAAAAATTGAGAGTAGAGTGAACACCCATATGCCCCTGTCCTTGATTCTCCAGCTGTTAACATCTTGTCATATTTCTTATCCCTCCTTCCCTCTCTTACTCTTTCCTTTCTCTCCCTCTCTCTTTTTCTGTCTCTTCTCTTTTGTCAGACCATGTGACACTTCAGCAACATATACCACTTCACTCCTAGACCCTTTGGGGCATACTAATGCTTCTTACAAAGAAAGTGTTCTTCCCACAGCTAGAGTACCCTTAGCCTTTCATAAAATGATCAGCATTAATTCCATGACATCCCATCCCCCTAAAAAAGTCTAGGTAACTCTGTTTTCAACACATGATTTAATTGTTTCATGCATCATTCTTAGTCTAGAACAGTCTTGCCCTTCCTCTCTTCTTCAAGATATTCAGTACTTTGCAATGTACAGATCAGTTGTTTCACAAAGTGGTTCACATTGTGGATTCTTCCGATGAGTTCTTCCTGATGAGATGTAGCTTGCACGTTTCTGACATGACCACTACAGATTCCTGGAGAATGGTGTATGTGAATCTGTTTCCCAGCAGGCTTCCCCCAGTGATTCAGCACTTACTTCTGTCAGTTATCATATTGGGGGTTATAAAATGGTAATTTTCTAAATTTATTCTTCCTTTTACTTGTATTAGCTAGCATTCTTCTATGAAGATTTTTCCCATTTACCTTTCTCTTCCTGTGTATCCTACCTTTGTTTTTAAAACACTATTACAGACCCAGGATTTTTTTTTTTTTTTTTTTGAGATGGAGTCTCGCTCTGCGCCCAGGCTGGAGTGCAGTGGCTCGATCTCGGCTCACTGCAAGCTCCGCCTCCTGGGTTCACGCCATTCTCCTGCCTCAGCCTCCTGAGTAGCTGGGACTACAGGCGCCTGCCACCATGCCCAGCTAATTTTTTGTGTTTTTAGTAGAGATGGGGTTTCACCGTGTTAGCCAAGATGGTCTCCATCTCCTGACCTCATGATCCACCCACCTCGGCCTCTCCCAAAGTGCTGGGATTACAGGCGTGAGCCACTACACCCGGCCTAGGATTTTTTTTTATGTGTTGTCCATTTTAATTTTCTTTTTTTTTTTTAACTCATATTGTCCCACTTTTGAGAAGCTAGAGCACTCTGTGTACATATTTGTAACGTTTTGTAGAATTTCAGCTTTCAGAAAACTTGCTCTGTTTTAGCTTGTTTAGGAAAGAAAAAAATTTTTAAAAAGAAAAGTTGCCAAGCACGGTGGCTCACACTTGTAATCCCAGCACTTCGGGAGGCCGAGATGGGTGGATTACTCACCAGGAGTTCGATACCAGCCTGGCCAACTTGGTGAAACTCCATCTCTGCTAAAAACACAAAAAATTAGCGAGGCATGATGGCGGACACCTGTAATCCCAGCTACTCAGGAGGCTGAGGCATGAGAATTGTTTGAACCCAGGAGGCAGAGGTTGCAGTGAGGCAAGGTCATGCCTCTATACTCCAGCCTGGACAACAGAGTGAGACTCTGTCTAAAAAAATAAGAGTTGTAAGAAAAGTATAAGGTAGCCATTCTCAAACCTTCTGGTCTCAGGATCCCTTTACATTTCTTTCTTTCGTTCGTTCGTTCGTTCATTCTTTCTTTCGTTCATTCTTTCTGTTTTTTTGAGAATGGGTCTCACTCTGTCACCCAGGCTGGAGTGCTCGGCTCACTGCAACCGCCGCCTCCCAGGTTCAAGTGATTCTCATGCCTCAGCCTCCCAAGTAGCTGGGATTACAGGTGCCCACCACCATGCCTGCCTGATTTTTGTATTTTTAATAGAGACTGGGTTTCACCACATTGGCCAGGCTGGCCTTGAACTCCTGACCTCAGATGATCCACCCACTTCAGCCTAAAGTGCTGGGATTACAGGCGTGAGCCACCGCGCCTGGCTTTTGTTTTTTGTTTGTTTGTTTTGGTTTGGTTTTTTGAGACAGTGTTTCTCTCTGTCACCCAGGATGGCAGCCTACCCGTCCTGGGCCCAAGCGTTCCTCTGGCCTCGCCTCCCGTTTTGCTGGGACTACAAGCGTGTACCGCCATGCCCGGCTAATTTTTGTATGTTTTTGTAGGGACAGGGTTTTGCCAAGTTGGCCAGACTGGTCTCAAACTCCTGGGCTCAACTGATCCACCCACCTCAGCCTCCCATATTGCTGGGATTACGGGCATGAGCCACTGCCCCCGGCCAAGATCCCTTTACATATGTTAAAAATTATCAAGAATCAGCTGGGTGTGGTGGCTCACACCTGTAATCCCAGCACTTTGGGAGGCTGAGGCAGATGGATCAGTTGAGCCCAGGAGTTTGAGACCAGCCTGGCCAACATGGAGAAGCCCTGTCTCTACTAAAAATACAAAAAATGCACTGGGCATGGTGGCACATGCCTGTAATCCCAGCTACTTGGAGGCTGAGGCAGGAGAATTGCTTGAACCCGGGAGGTGGAGGTTGCAATGAGCCAAGATCGTGCCACAGTACTCCAGCACTGCACAGTGAGACTCTGTCTCAAAAAAAAAAAAAAAACAAGGACCTACACACATTTTTTTATTTATATAGGTTATATCTATTGTTATTTTAAATATGAAACTTTTTTTTTTTTTTTTTTTTTTGAGAGAAGTCTTGTTCTCGTCCCCCAGGCTTGAGTGCAATGGCTCAATCTTGGCTCACTACAACCTCCGCCTCCTGGGTTCAAACGATTCTCCTGCCTTCTGCCTCCCAAGTAGCTGGGATTAAGGCACCTGCCACCATGCCCGGCTAATTTTTGTATTTTTTAGTGAAGACGGGGTTTCACCATGTTGGCCAGGCTGGTCTCAAACTCCTGACCTCAGGTGATCTAACCGCCTCAGCTTCCCAAAGTCCTGGGATTACAGGCGTGAGCCACCACGCCCGGCCTATAATATGAAACTTGAAAATGTATTCATTAATTTTTAAATAGTAAACCCACTACATGTTAAGTTATACGTTTTTCATAAGAATAAGTTTATTTTCCACAATAAAAACATTTTAGTGAGGCCAGACGTGATGGCTTTTCCCTATAATCCCAACGCTTTGGGAGGCCAATGCAGGAGGATCACCAGGAGTTTGAAACCAGCCCTGGCGACATAGTGAGACTGTCTGTACAAAAGAAAAAAATTTTTTTTTTTTTTTGAGATGGAATCTCGCTCTGTCGCCCAGGCTGGAGTATAGTGGTGCGATCTCAGCTCACTGCAATTTCCGCCTCCTGGGTTCATGCCATTCTCTTGCCTCAGCCTCCCGAGTAGCTGGGACAGGCGCCCGCCACCACACCTGGCTAATTTTTTTTGTATTTTTAGTAGAGACGAGGTTTCACCGTGTTAGTCAGGATGGGCTCAATCTCCTGACCTTGTGATCCGCCCGCCTTGGCCTCCCAAAGTGCTGGGATTACAGGCGTGAGCCACCGCACCCTGCGGTCTGTACAAAAAATTTTTAAATCAGCTGGGCGTGGTGGTGTGCACCTATAGTCCCAGCCACTCAAGAGGCTGAGATGAGAGGATTTCTTGAGGCCAGGAGATTGAGGCTGCAGTGTACCATGATCACACTACTGCACTCCAGCCTGGGCAACAGGGTGAGATCCTGTCTTTTAAAAAAAACAAAACAAAAAACAACCTTACAAAAGAGTGGCATTATTTTCATTTTTGCAAGTCTCTTTAATGTCTGGCTTAATAGAAGACAGTTGGATTCTCATCTGGTTCTGTATTCAGTCTGTCAAATATGTTGTTTGGGTTTAAGTTCATGAGGAAAACTCTGCACACAGGTATGTAGCTGGAAGAAGGAGGGAAATTTTAGTAGTCTTTTCAGCTACTTGTGGCTATTCTTTGATACTACCCCCAATTTGAACAAGTGGTGGTTTCTTAAAGGTTAATTGCAGTGTGGAATCTGAAATCATATCAGTGAACTCTTGATACTATTTTGTTAAAATTCATTAGTCTACCTTGCACTCATACTCATGTATGATTTTGTTACGTATTTGGAAAATACTGGTTCACTGAGTTACACAGGTATTCCAAATGTCACATCTCATGTACAAATCATCACTCTTCATATTGCATCTGGAAAAATCTCCTTTCCACTCGTGACTGAAAAGGATGAAAATGTCATAGTAGTATAATAAATGTACTGTGACCTCTCAAATCCTCTAGAGGGAACCCATAGGGGTCTCTGGAACACTCTTGTAGAACCGCCAGTTAGAACTCCTAAATACCCTTTACCCCAGATTCAGGCTCACCGATTTTTTATCTTTTGCCTCATTTGCTTTATCATTCTTTGTGTGCATGTGTGTGGGCACTCCCACGCACTCTGAGTCATTTGAGAGTAAATTGTAGATATGCCCCTTTACCTTGTTTCAGTATGTATTCAAACCATGGTTCTGTTGTTCCCTGGGGACATGTGACAATGTTTAGAGACATTTTTGGTTGTCACAATGAGGGGTAGGGAGTGCTCCTTGCATCAAGAGGCCAGAGATGCTGCTAAAAATCCTACAATGTACAGAACCGCCCTCCCAATAGAAACTTCCTCAGCCCAAAATGTTAGTCATACCGAGGTTGAAAAACCCTGCCTTAAGAGTATTCTCTAACATGACCACAGTACAGTTTTCAAAATCAGGAAACTTAATACTGATTCAATATCTAACGCACAGTTTATATTCACATTTTGGATAGTATCCCAATAACCTTTGAACTATACCCCACCCAAACCACCCCACCACCTGGGCACAGGCTCACGTATTACACTGTCATGGGTTTTGTTTGTTTGCTTGCTTATTTAAGACCGGGTTCTCAGGCCAGGCATAGTGGCTCACACCTGTAATCCCAGCACTTTGGGAGGCTGAGGCAGGTAAATCACATGAGGTCAGGAGTTCGAGATCAGCCTGGCCAACATGGCGAAACCCTGTCTCTACTAAAAATGCAAAAAATTTCGCTGGGCATAGTGGTAGTCGCCTGTGATCCCAGCTACTCCGGAGGCTGAGGCAGGAGAATCGCTTGAACCCATGAGGTGGAGGTTGCATGAGCTGAGATCGCGCCATTGCACTCCAGCCTGGGTGACAAAGCCAGACTCCATCTCCAAAAAAAAAAAAGAACAGGTTCTCATTCTGTCACCCAGGCTGGGGTACCGTGGCACCGTCTCAGCTCACTGCAACTCCGCCTCCTGGGCTCAAGGCCATCCTCCCAACTCAGCCTCCCAAGTATCTGAGACTACAGGCACGTGCTACCGCTCCTGGCTAATTTACTTATTTATATTTGTACTTTTCATAGCGACAGGTTGTTGTGTTTCTTTAGTCTCCTTTAAGAGTGCCGATGAGCTATTTTGTAGAATGCCCCTCAGTTTTGTGTCATGCATTTTTTACATGAATATCAGAAAAGCAGTGTTTTACTTCTCGTTTCATTGTATTAGAAGGCTCATCTGGAGCCAGGCATGGTGCCTCATGCCATAATCCCAGTACTTTGGCTGAGGCAGGAAGATTGTTTGAGCCCAGGAGTTTGAAACCAGCCTGGGCAAATAGTGGGGGTCCTACTCTACAAAAAATTTAAAAATTCACCAGGTGTGGTGGTGTATGCTTGTAGCCCCAGCTACTCAGGAGGCTGAGGTGAGAGGATCACCTGAGACAAGGAAGTTGATTTTGCAGTGAGGCATGACGACACCATTGCACTTCAGCCTGAGTGACAGAGTGATGACACCATCTCTTAATTTTAAAAGAGTCAGCTTATATTCCTTGGAGAAACATCTTTTTTGCACCATTGTTATGATTCAGACAGAATCCTTACATTATTTTTATTTTTAGAGACAGGGTCTCACTGTGTCACTCAGGCTGGAATGCATTGGCTCAGTCATAGGTCACTGCAGCCTCCAATCCCTGAGCTCAAGTGATCCTCCCACCTCAGCCGCCTGAGTAACTGGAACTGCAGGTGTGAGCCACTGTGTGTGGCAAAAATAATAATAATAATAATAAAATAATTAGATAATACCCGGTGTTGTTGAGGACATGAGGAAATGCATTTTCTTTCACATGCTGCCATTAGGAGTCTAACAGTGCTCACTGCAGCCTCAAACTCCTGGCCTCAAGCAGTGCTCCCACCTCAGCTTCCCAAAGTATCCGCCCATGACTTCTAACAGGATTCCTTTAAAAGAAAATATATTGCTGAAAAATGAATAGGAAAAGAAGATGAGAATTCTTTTATTTATTTATTTATTTATTTATTTATTATTATTATTTTTTGGAGATGGAGTCTCTCTCTGTTGCCCAGGCTGGAGTGCAGTGGTACAGTCTTGACTCACTGCAACCTCTGCCTCCCAGGTTCAAGTGATTCTCCTGCCTAAGGCTCCCAAGTAGCTGGAACTATGGGTGCCCACCAGCACACCCGGCTAATTTTTGTAGTTTTAGTAGAGACGGGGTTTTACCATGTTGGCTAGGCTGGTCTCGAACTCCTGACGTCAGGTGATTCGCCCATCTCAGCCTCCCAAAGTGTTGGGATTGCAGACATGAGCCACCATGCCCAGCCGAGAATATTTTAGAAGAGCTTGGTAAAATATGTTGGAGCTAGCACACTCTCCCCCCAGCCCAGAAAAGATTTTTAGACCTTTTTTCTTTTTCCAGCTCCAATTTATGACAATTCTAAATCTGTCTCTCAAATGGTTTCAAAAAAGGACTGATGTATACTTTGGAAATTCTAATTTAATAAATTAATCAACTTTGTGGGTTTGTTGTTGTTTTGAGACGGAGTCTCACTCTGTCACCCAGGCTGGAGTGCAGTGGCACGATCTTGGCTCACTGCAACCTCTGCCTCCTGGGTTCAAGCAATTCTCCTGCCTCAGCCTCCCACATAGCTGGAATTACAGGCACCCACCACCATGGCCGGCTAATTTTTTTTTATTTTTAGTAGAGATGGGGTTTCACCATGTTGGCCAGGCTAAGCTCAAACTCCTGGCCTCAAGTGATCTGCCCGCCTCTGCCTCCCAAAGTGCTGGGATTACAGGAGTGAGCCACTGTGCCCAGCCCAAGTTAATCAACTATGAAGAGAAAAATAAAATCACATAATCTTGGTTGTTCAGCTTCTCAAAGAAAGCCAAATTGTTTTTTGTTTTTCCATGCTGTTTACTCATATTTCCGAATTGTGGAGTCAAAGGAGAAGTTCAGAGTCCCATCAGCAATGTACCTGTCATACAGGAAGATCTCTTCATGTCCTATAACACCAGATGCCATTTTCAGTCTTGTCTCTCTTTCTCCTGCAGGGCTACACCAAGTCCATTGACATTTGGTCTGTAGGCTGCATTCTGGCAGAAATGCTTTCTAACAGGCCCATCTTTCCAGGGAAGCATTATCTTGACCAGCTGAACCACATTCTGGGTAAGGTTCCCGAGCCCTTCAGGAGCTAGATTTACTCAAGTTTGCCTGCCTACAGCTTATATCAAAGTCACTTCATTAAATTAAGAAGAGTTCTAATACACTCTTTAACCTGTGGTAGGTGTGAATTTTTAACCTTCCCTGATTTAAAATGTTAAGGACTTTTGTGTAAAAACTTAAGAAAGGTAAGCATTAGGGGTGGTGATAAACCGTTAATTATCAGGGTTCATTCTGACTCACAGTTGATGGTGTGTAGTCATTTGCCTTGGTCTTGATAACTAACAGCTAATTTTTTTATCTGATAGGTATTCTTGGATCCCCATCACAAGAAGACCTGAATTGTATAATAAATTTAAAAGCTAGGAACTATTTGCTTTCTCTTCCACACAAAAATAAGGTGCCATGGAACAGGCTGTTCCCAAATGCTGACTCCAAAGGTAAATGTTATTTCGTTGATTAGTTTTTTCTTAGACTTAGCTTCGTGTTTGTTAAATTGTTAGGTCACTAGCCTGAAAAGTGAGCCTATGGCTATTGGATAATGCTTTCTTTAGTGCTCACTCTGAATTGCTGTCTTCCCTTTTTTTGGGAAACAGTGGCAGTGCAGTAAGGGAGCCTGGTAATGACTGTCTAGTTCTCCCCCTTTTGGTTTCTTTGCTAATTTTAACTTGCATTAAGGTCACTTTCTTTTGTTTTGTTTTTGTTTGGGACAGAGTCTCACTCTGTCGCCCAGGCTGGAATGTAGTGCCCCAATCTCAGCTCATTGCAGCCTCCTCCTCCTGGGTTCAAGCGAGTCTCCTGCCTCAGTCTTCTGAGTAACTGGGACTACAGACGCGCACCACCACGCCGGCTCATTTTTGTATTTTTAGTAGAGATAGGGTTTCACCATGCTGGCCAGGCTGGTATCGAACTCCTGACCTTTTGATCTGCCTGCCTCGGCCTCTCAAAGTACTGGGATTACAGGCCTGAGCCACAGCGCTTGGCTTAATAAGGTCACATTTTTAGGTCTCAGGAACTCTAGAACCCTGCAAACAAATCACACCTTTTCATCTTGTCACTTGATAATTTTTAAAATCAGGTTTATTGAATAATAATTTACACAGAATAAAATTCACACTTTTTAGTTGTGCGGGCCTCTGAATTTTAACAAACATGAACTGTCGTATAACAACCGCTGCAATTGAGATGTGGAATAATACTCCCATCATCCCCAAAAGTTGCCTTGTGCCGTTTGTAGTGGGTCACCCCTCTCCAAACCCAGTCTCTGGCAATCATTGATCTGATTTCTATCCCTATAGTTGTGCCTTTTCTGGCATGTCATGTTAATGGAATCATGGAGTATGTAGCCTTTTTATGTCTAGATTCTCACAGTCAGCATAATGCATTTGAGATTTATAAAAATCCACGTCATTGCTTGTGTCAGTCTCTTCAACAAATGGTGCTGGAACAATTAGACACCCATATGCAAAATTTACAAAACTCAAAATGGAACATAAACCTAAATATAAGGCCTAAAGTTTTTAACCTTCAAGAAGAAAACAGGAGAGAATCTTCATGACCTTATGTTAGGCAAAGATTTTTTAGAGTACCCATAAAAGAAAAAAGTGATACATTTGATTTTTACCCTTTTTTTTTTTTTTTAGGTCATCTTTGTTTAATAATTGTATTATCCTTTATTCCCATTTAACATGTACCTGTTAAATATATTAGGCAGCTAGTTTTTAAAACATCATGCTATTATAAAACCATGATAGGTGGAATAATGATCCCCCCCATCCACCCCCATGGCTATATTCTAATTTCTGGAGCCTATAACTAACTGTGTTAGGTTCCCTGGCAAACAGGAGTTATGGTTGCAGATGCAATCAAGATTGTTTATCAGCTGACCTTTTTTTTTTTTTTTTCCAACTGCTCCTTACAGAGCAGGGCTAATCCATGAGCGGTGTGGTATGCCCAGAGTAGGCCCATCAGCTGACTTTTAAGATAGGAAGGTTGCCAGGCGCGGTGGCTCACACCTGTAATCTCAGCACTTTGGGGAGGCTGAGGTGGGTGGATCACAAGATCAGGAGATGGAGACCATCCTGGCTTATATGGTGAAACCCCATCTCTACTAAAAAAAAAAAAATACAAAAAATTAGCTGGGCGTGGTGGCAGGCACCTGTAATCCCAGCTACCTGGGAGGCTGAGGCAGGAAAATGGCATGAATCCAGGAGGGGGAGCTTGCAGTGGGCCGAGATCTCACCACTGCACTCCAGCCTGGGCTACAGAGCCAGACTCTGTCTCAAAAAAAAAAAGATAGGAAGATTTTCCTGGATTATCTCTCTAGGTAGGTGGATTATCTAGGTGGGCCCATTTATAAAAACAGGATTCCTTAAAAGTGGAGGGGGGAATCTGAATAGGGTGCTTGTCCTTCCATATCTTTATCTGCATACGTGTGCGTATTTTCTCTATAATTAATTTTTTAAAAATAATTATTATAAGGGTTAACTTTTTTAAAAATTCAGAAATTATAGAAATATTTAAGAAGGTAAAATTCTTTTATAATTATTCCCTAAATGTCATTGTTAATAGAATTGTGTCTTGAACATCTTTTCACATCAGTGCATAGATCTAGCTTATCGTTAATGATTTTATAGCATTTTTATCCAGTCTTCTGTTAGAAATTTAGCTATTTCTAACTTCCTGTTTTATCTATATGTGTTTATCTGTACATGCATATGAATATATGTGTATATGTAGATTTAACAATTGTCTACTTAAATGTTGAATTGGTTTTATGTATTGACCTGAGTGAAGGTTGAGAAATACTTGGTTGTTTAGAACTGAATTTCTTTTGAAAATGGGAGAAACTTTCTTTTAATCTTTCATATAAAGGTAGAAGAATTTCATCATTGTAGACAGTTAAGAAGTATAGGAGGAATGGTAAGGGAGTATGATCCTGATCACCAGGATCCCACAGTAACCTTTCGTTTTTTTGCACGAATGTGTGCAAGCTTCTATCTGTGTGGTTGTAATTATATAATGTATTTTGGTTTTGGGGTTTTTTTTTTTTTTTTTTTTTTTTTGGAGACAGATCTGGCTATATCACCCAGGCTGGAGCGCAGTGGCACAATCTCGGCTCACTGCAACCTCCACCTCCCAGGCTCAAGCCATCCTCCCACCTCAGCCACCTGCGTAGCTGGGACTACAACTGAGTAGCTGGAACTACCTCCGCCACCATGCCTATCTAATTTTTGTATTCTTTATAGAGACAGGGTTTCACCGTGTTGCCCAGTCTGGTCCCGAAGTCTTGAGCTCAAGCTATCTGCTCACCCTGGGCTTCTAAAATGTTAGGATTACAGACATGAGCAGCCACACCTGGCCTGTAATGTATTTTGATGGTAGGATATTTTTAGCTAGAATGTCACATGCATAATACATGTTACTGATTAGATTGGCTTGTATATTATACCTCCTAAGCATGTTACCTAAATGTTACTAAATGTTATTTCCTGAGTCGCTTTTTTAAAGAGGTGCATAAGCAACAGAGATGCATCATTAGGCCTGGTATGGTGGCTTATGCCTGTGATCCTAGCCCATTGGGAGATCAACACAGGAGGATCGCTTGAGGCCAGGAATTTGAGACCTGCTTGGACAACATAGTAAGACCCCATCTCTACAAAATTAAAAACTCAAAATTCAGCCAAGTGTAGTAGTACCTACCTGTAGTCTGAACTACCTGGGGAACTGAGGAGGGAGGATTGCATAAGCCCAAGGAGGTCAAAGCTGCTGTTATCTGTGATTGCATCATTGCACTCCATGCTGACGGACTCTTCTCTCTCTTAAAAAACAAAAAAAAAAGGCCTACTCCCAGATGTTCCTCTCCTATTTGTTTCCTTACTCTTGTCTGTAGTTAATCATGATTTGCATCAAATTATTTCTGATTCTTTTTTTATGCTTGTTTTCATTTTCTTTTTTTCTTTTTTTTGTGAGACAGTCTCACTCTGTCGCCCAGGCTAGAGTTCAGTGGCGTGATCTCGGCTCATTGCAACCTCTGCCTCCCGGGTTCAAGCAGTTCTTTGCCTCAGCCTCCCAAGTAGCTGGGATTACAGATGCCTGCCACCGTGCCTGGCTAATTTTTGTATTTTTAGTAGAGATGGAGTTTCACCATCTTGGCCAGGCTGGTCTTGAACTCCTGACCTCATGATCCACCTGCCTCAGCCTGAACCACCGTGCCCAGCCGCTTATTTTCATTTTCTTTTTTCTCCCCTCCCCTCCCCTCCTTTCTGTCTTCCTTTCTTTCTTTCAAGTTTCGCTCCTGTTGCCCAGTGGGCTGGAGTGCAATGGCGTGATCTTGGCTCACTGCAACCTCTGCCTCCCGAGTTCAAGTGATTCTCCTGCCTCAGCCTCCCAAGTAGCTGGGATTACAGGCATGGACCAGCTAATTTTGTATTTTTAATAGAGATGGGGTTTTAGCATGTTGGTCAGGCTGGTCTCAAACTCCTGATCTCAGGTGATCCACCTGCCTCAGCCGCTCAAAGTGCTGGGATTACAGGCGTGAGCCACAGCTCCCACCCAGCCTGCGTTTTGTTTTTTATTTCATTTTATTATTATTTTTTTTAATTTTTTTTGAGACAGAATTTCACTCTTGTTGCCCAGGCTGGAGTGCAATGGTGTGATCTTGTCTCACTGCAACCTCCACCTCCCAGGTTCAAGCGATTCTCCTGCCTCAACCTCCTGAGTAGCTGGGATTATGGGCGCACGCCACCATGCCCGGCTAATTTTTTTGTATTTTTAGTAGATACGGGGTTTCGTCACATTGGCCAGGCTGGTCTCAATCTCCTGACCTCAGGTGATCCGCCGCCTCGGCCTTCCAAAGTGCTGGGGTTAACAGGCGTGAGCCACCTCACCTGGCCTCACTTTTTTTCTTTTGAGAGGGGTCTTACTGTGTTGCCCAGGCTGGAGTACAATGGCATGATCACAGCTCACTTCAGCCTCGACCTCCCTGGGCTCGCGTGATCTGCCCACCTCAGCCTCCTGAGTAGCTGGGACCACAAGCGCATGTCACCACGCCCAGCTAATTTTTTGTATTTTTCATAGAGACAGCATTGCCCCACGTTGCCAGACTGGTCTTGAATTCCTGGGCTCAAGCAATCTACCCTCCTTGGCCTCCCAAAGTGTTGGGATTACAGCCTGGGCACGGTGGATTACGCCTGTCATCCCAGCACTTTGGGAGGCCACAGTGGGCAGATCATAAGGTCAGGAGATCGAGACCACGCTGAAGCCCCGTCTCTACTAAAATACAAAAAAGTTAGCTGGCGGGCACCTGTAGTCCCAGCTACTCGGGAGGCTGAGGCAGGAGAATGGCATGAACCCAGGAGGCGGAGCTTGCAGTGGGCTGAGGCAGGAGAATGACATGAACCCAGGAGGCGGAGCTTGCAATGGGCTGAGGCAGGAGAATGGCATGAACCCAGGAGGCGGAGCTTGCAGTGAGCCAAGATCGTGCCACTGCACTCCAGCCTGGGCAACAGAGCAAGACTCTGTCTCAAAAAAAAAAAAAAAAAGTGTTGGGATTACAGGCGTGAGCCACCACTCCTGGCCATTTTTTTTAGGTTAAGGTTATGAAGTTTGAGATTCATTCATGCAGATAATTGACACCACTAAAATCCAGGAAATTAAATTTGCAATGCTGGTATTGGGTGAATATAATGAAGAAGTAGTGCAAAGCTCTAAATAAAGAAAGTGGAGAAATGGGAATTGGTGGTGCTACAGGGAGCAGTATAGCATCAGGTGTTAGGAGTACAGGTTTTGTAGCCTGACCTCCTGGGTACAGTCCACAACCCAGCCTCTTACTAGCTGTGTGACTATTAGACAAACTCCTTAACCTTTCTGAGCCTCAGTTTTCTTTTGTTTCTTTTTTAGGGGGAGTGGTGGATTGTGTTTTTGTTTGGGTTTTGAGATGGAGTCCTGCTCTGTCACCCAGGTTGGAGTGCAGAGGCATAATCATAGCTCACTGCAACCTCAAACTCCCGGGCTCAAGCAGTCCTCCCACTTCAGCCTCCTAAGTATCTGAGACGATAGGCATGCACCACCACATCTGGCTAATTTTTGTATTTTTTGTAGAGATGGGTTCTCACTATGGTGCCCAGGCTGGTCTTGAACTACTAGGCTCAAGCAGTCCTCCTGCCTCGGCCTCCCAAAGTGCTGATATTACAGACATGCGCCGTCGCACCCAGCCGGTTTTCTTTTTTATATGATTATTGATAGTACGTGCATCACAGGATTGTGTGAATGTTCATACCACTGGCATTTGTAGGTCTAACATCTTTCCATATCTCGCTCTGTTGCCCAGGGTGGAGTGCAAGAGGTGCGATCTTGCCTCACTGCAACCTCCACCTCCCAGGTTCAAGCTATTCTCCTGCCTCAGCCTCCTGTGTAGCTGGAATTACAGGCACTTGCCACCACGCCCAGCTAATTTTTATTTATTTATTTATTTATTTAATTTTTATTTTTATTTTGAGATGGAGTCTCGCTCTGTTGCCCAGGCTGGAGTGCAGTGGCGAGATCTTGGCTCACTGCAAGCTCCGCCTCCTGGGTTGACGCCATTCTCCTGTCTCAGCCTCCTGAATAGCTGGGACTACAGGCACCCGCCACTATGCCCGGCTAATTTTTTGTATTTTTAGTAGAGGTGGGGTTTCACCTTGTTAGCCAGGATGGTCTGGATCTCCTGACCTCGTGATCCATCCGCCTCGGCCTCTCAGAGTGCTGGGATTACAGGTGTGAGCCACTGTACCCGGCCTAATTTTTTTTTAATTTTTAGTAGAGACTGGTTTCATGATGTTGGTCAGGCTGGTCACGAACTCCTGACCTCAGTTGATCCACCTGCTTTGGCCTCCCAAAATACTGGAATTACAGGTGTGAGCCACCGTGCCCGGCCTCTAGTTGTTAAAGAGTGACTACCTAATGTTCCCTTGTAGGGGTGACCCGTAAGTGTCCTTCAGCCATACTCACATTGGACATTAAAGTTTACATCAGTTACCTATTGCTGCATTAAAAAACCACTCCAAAACTCAGGCTTTAAACAAGAGCCATGCATTTGTTCTTGAGTCCATTGGGCTGATGCAGCTGAGTAGTTCTGCTGAGCCCGCCTGGGTTCAGCCATGCACTACTATCATCTGCTGGCTCCCTCCACCATCCCTCAGTTGTAGTGGTTTAATGTCTTACAGTTGGTCCTTCCTGCAGTTGCCTCTTTATCCTAAAGTAGACTAGACTCAGTGGCTTCTCATGATGGCATAAATATTCCAAAAGAGCAAGAGCCTATGCTGCAAGGTCTCTTGGGACCAAATCTCAGAACAACACTTCAACAGTTCTACCATGCTTTTTTGTTGTTGGTGTTTTGAGACAAGATCTCACTCTGCCACTCAAACTGGAGTGCAGTTGCACAGTCTCAACTCACTGCAACCTCCACCTCCTGGGCTCAAGCAGACCTGTGTCTCAGCCTCTTGAGTAGCTGGGACCACAAGTACGTGGCGTGCCTGGCTAATTTTTTTTTTTTTTTTTTTTTTGAGACAGAGTCTTACTCTGTCTCCCAGGCTGGAGTGCAGTGGCACAGTCTCAGCTCACTGCAACCTCCGCCTCCCAGGTTCAAGCGATTCTCCCACCCCAGCCTCCTGAATAGCTGGGATTATAGGCACATACCACCACACCTGGCTAATTTTTGCTTTTTATGTATGTATGTATGTGTTTATTTAATTTCGAGACGGAGTCTTACTCTGTCAAACAGGCTAGAGTGCAATGGTGCGATCTCGGCTCACTGCAACCTCCGCTTCCCAGGTTCAAGCAGTTCTCCTGCCTCAGCCTCCCTAACAGCTGGGACTACAGGCACACACTGCCACACCTGGCTAATTTTTTGTATTTTTAGCCAGGATGTTGGCCATGTTGGCCAGGATGGTCTTGATCCCCTGACCTCGTGATCCACCCGCCTTGGCCTCCCAAAGTGCTGGGATTACAGGCGTGAGCCACCACACCCGGCCAGTTGTTTTTATACTTTTAAGAAAACATACATAAATTCATTCATTCAGTGAATAGATTTGAGTATCTGTTCTGTGCCATCAAGGCTTCTAAGGCCCTGGACATACATAGTACCAGCAATAAGTGGGATTAAGAACGTGTTTGGAGATGGGAGGTCTGAGGACTCATTAAAAAAAGAGAGAGAGCGTTCTTACAGAACTGATAGTCTAAGTTTGTCAAGAAATAATGGAAGACCTCAGGGAACTCAAGAGATTAAAAAACTTACAAGCTAGAATTTTTAAGTTCAGGTAGTGAGAGTTTACCGAAAAGGAAGTTGAAACAGCTCTTAAATGTATAAAAGGTACTCATTTTTACTCATTATGCAAGATACAAACATTGAAAAGTCAAAAAGTCAGGAATTGCTTTTTTTTTTTTTTTTTAACGCCCTCCTCATCACAGAAGCGAACATCAAAGTTTGATACCCTACTGTGTGGTCAAGGCTGTGGGGAAAGGGCGTTTTCAGAGAGAGCTGGTGGAGTGTAAATTGGTCGAGTCTCTGTAGAGGACAGTCTAGCGATTCTGTCACATGTCTTTTGTTCCAGCAATTCTGGGTATTGAACTTTTAGGTCTACCAACTAAATGGGGGAGTGGCATTTAATTTGTTTTTCTGTAATTAAGAGTGAGATTGAAATTTTTTCATGTTTGTTGGAAATTTTTGATTGCTGTATCCCTTAAACCAGCAGTTTTGTAGATTTTTCTGTAAAGGAGTCTTAGCTTACGATTCTCTCAAATGACTTCAGTGAGGGGGAAGAAATTATTATTCAGCAGATGGTACTGGGCTAGTTGAATAGCTATTTGGAGGAAAATCAATTTAAATCATTATACATCAAAATGAATTCTAAAATAATTGATACTTAAAAATTGTATCATGAAAAACTAACAATATTTAGAGTATACAGTATTTTTCTGATCTCTGCATGGAGAAAGACTTCCTATGTTTTTGTGGGGGGTTTTTTGTATTTTTTTTTTTTGAGACGGAGTCTCGCTGTCGCCCAGGCTGGAGTGCAGTGGCGTCATCTTTGCTCACTGCAAGCTCTGCCTCCCGGGTTCATGCCATTCTCCTGCCTCAACCTCCCGAGTAGCTGGGACTACAGGCGCCCGCCACCACACCCGGCTAATTTCTTGTATTTTTAGTAGAGACGGGGTTTCACCGTGTTAGCCAGGATGGTCTCAATCTCCTGACCTCGTGACCCATCCGCCTCGGCCTCCCAAGGTGCTGGGATTACAGGCGTAACCCACCGCGCCTGGCCGACTTCCTATGTTTTAAAACAAACATCAAGGAAAGAGAGACATATAAAAGTTTAAAAGCTAAATAAAATTAGATTAGGTATGGACAGTAGGTCTAAAATGTTCTAAATTGAGTAACACTTGATCTTCTCCTAACTCTTCTGTAGAAGGCAGCAAAATGCAGTGGTGATACCCAGTGCTCTGGAATCAGCCTCCTGAGTTCACACTAGGGTTCTGCTACTTGGATTTTTGACTTTGGACAAGTTATTTAAGCTCTGTTTCATGATTTCCTCAACCCAAAATTGAGACAATTTGTAGTTCCCACCTCATAGGATAATTAAAAGAGTTAAGGAATTATTATTAACTTTAGATTCATTATTAATATTATTAGTATCTAAAGAGCAGAGACAAATCTAAGACCACAGTGTATAAATAAATAAGCAAAGGACAAGAACACACAGTCTACAAGGAAATACAGATCTGAGGAAAACTATAGGAGGAGCAGTTTGGGTGACAGCAGTTGAGAATTTGGTTTAGTCTATGTTTAATTTAAGGCACCTGTAAAGCATTAGAAACAACCTAAGTGCCAAATGTTAATCAAATGGCTGAGTAAATTATGAGACATCTACTTAAAGGAATATTTTAATGCCGCTAAAAGTGATTTTTTTTACAGAGTTTTCATAGTGGGAGAAAATACTAAAGAGCAGTATTTACTAAGGGAAAATAAAACAGCATTTGTCATACATATTGTGATTTCAACCTTCTAAAATAAAATGCACAGAAAAGAATTCAACAACATATGTGAAAAGATAAGCAGTGGTTACCATTGAATGATGGTGCTTGGGGAGCAAGGGAATGTGGGTGAGTCATTCACACAGACCAGAAGACCGGGTTTGGTGTGTCAGCTACCTGAGGTCTTTTCAGTTCCACAGTTCCACATAACAAGAACTTACTGGCCTGAGAAAGGGTTTTATTGGCTCTGATAACTGAAAAGTTCAGTTGCATGTGGATTGATGGGCACAGACACTGTGTCTAGAATCTGGGCTTCTTTATCATCCAGCTTTGCCTTGCTCTGGACTGTCTGTAGGTCAGCCTCTCTTCTTATGGTGGCAGTAAGAGACTTGACCTGATCGTTGCAGCCAAGACTTGGGCTGACTCTCATCACCTCTTTGTGCTCAGCTTGGATGCCATGCCTATCCCTGATCTGTCACTGTGGCCAAGGGGACTCAGGTGAATGTGGCCTAGTCAGTGTCACCATTCCCACAGCACAGCCTGGGAGCGTGGGCAAGCCTGAGCACTCCCCTATGGCAAACACAGTTGGATGGATTATAGAGAGCCAGTGGATGGATGCTGGTGGGCACAACCAGCAGGTGACCCCAAGAGTGAAGGAAGATAAGGAATTCTATTTGCTGCCCTCATCCTCTTTTTTTTTTCCTGAAGAGACAGGATCTCCATCTGTTGCCCAGGCTGGAAGGCTGGAGTGCAGTGGCACAATCACAGCTCACTGCAGCCTTGAACTCCTGGGCTCGGGCAAGCACCATGCCTGGCTAATTTAAAAAAAGAAATTTTGGCCGGGCGCGGTGGCTCACGCCTGTAATCCCAGCACTTTGGGAGGCCGAGGCGGGCGGATCACAAGGTCAGGAGATCGAGACCACGGTGAAACCCCGTCTCTACTAAAAATACAAAATTAGCCCGGTGGCGAGCCTGTAGTCCCAGCTACTCGGGAGGCTGAGGCAGGAGGGAGAATGGCGTGAACCCGGGGCCGGAGCTTGCAGTGAGCCGAGATCGGCCACTGCACTCCAGCCTGGGCTGACAAGCGAGACTCCGTCTCAAAAGAAATTTTTCTGGGGTAGGATCTCACTGTGACAGTCACCCAATGCTTGAACTCCCTGGGCTCATGGGATCTTACCACTGCCACACCCAGACCTACTTTGAGCAACTTCTATTACCAAGCTGGGAGTGCAGTAACTTATCTTGGCTCACTACAACCTCCAAGTTCATCCCCTGCCTCAGCACCTGGGCTGGGACTGCCAATTCTTTGTGACCCCATAAGTAGAAATGGGGTTTCACTGTGTTAGCCAGAATGGTCTCGATCTCCTGACCTGGTGATCTGCCCGCCTCAGCCTCCCAAACTGCTAGGATTACATGCGTGAGCCACCGCTTCTGGCCCCTGCTTTTTTTTTTAATTAAAAAATGCAATTTCTGTAAGAAGTCTGTCTCCATTTCTCAGATAACCTAATGTTTGGAAAGCTTGCAGACTTTGTTATTACCCATGTAGATGCATACATTGATTATAAATTGAATCATAGGCTATATATTATTTTATTAGCTACACAGAGTTGGATTTATTAATCTACAGCTTGGTCACCCTCAACTCAAGATAGCTTTGGGAGGTATTTAACCTGTGGTCTTTCAAATCATGCAAGGGATTGAAAAGATAGAAGAATGCGATTGTGGTCAAGTGCGGTGGCTCATGCCTCTAATCCCAGCACTATGGGAGGCCAAGGTGGGTGGATCACTTGAGCCCAGGAGTTCAACACCAGCCTGAGCATCATGGCGAAACCCCGTCTCTGCCAAAAATACAAAAATAAGCCTGATGTGGTGACACACACCTGTAATCCCAGCTACTCAGGAGGCTGAAGTAGGAAGATCGCTTGAACCCAGGAGGCAGAGGTTGCAGTGATCCGAGATCGCACCACTGGATTCCATCCTGTGCAACAAAGCGAGACCCTGTCTCAAAAAAAAAAAAAAAAGAGTGAGATTGTGAGAAGTTGAAGAACACAAACCTTCAGCCAGTGATGGAATAGGGACAAAGAAAAGAAACTAGTGCCATGTGATACCACAGAAGCAGAAGATGGCATTTTGAGAAAGTAGGCATGCACAGCAGTGTCCATGCGGCAGAGAGGTCTAGCAAGATATAGATTGGAAAATGTGGGTTGATTTTCCAGTGAGGGGCTTGTTGGTGACCACGCAAGAGGAGTTGAAACAGTGAGTGGAAGTGGGAAGTTTGAAATGGAAAGTGGAGACAGAAACGACTGGTCCACATGAGGGGAAGGGGTTGTGGACCAGGCCACAAGTTAGGGAGAATTGACTTTGAGTAGAGAGAGGATATCTTTCTTGGCAGTGTCAGTAAGGATATGTGTGGATCTGGCTAGGAGGGAATTCCAGGAAGATCACTCTTGGGCACCTCAGTTTTCTCTGTAGCATCCTCAAGAAAATGTGCTGAGAGTAATGAGGGTCAGCTAGCAAGAAGGTCATGATTCAAGCCATGCAAGTTGGGTGAAATCTGAGAGTAGAGGAGGGGGCTGACCAAGGCTTTCCAGAAGCTGTTGAGGGCCTTGACGAGACTGAAAATCTCGATTTTTTGTAGCACAGTAGTTACTGATAGCGTTGAGATCCCCGGGATCCTTTCAGGATATCCATGAGGTTAAAGCTGTTTTAATAATCCTCTTAAGGAGTTACTCACACTGCTCTCTATGTTGCCATCAGCACTTGTGGCACAGGAGCAATGGTGAGCAGAGCCCGCAGCACCACAGCCAGGTCAAGGCGGTGGAACTAGAGAGGTTACTGAGCTCTGCACTGCCACAGCTCAAACCAGCTCAAACCAGTGCCAGTGAAAAGTACTCACCATATTAAATCCATCCTTAATACATGTCTTCACAATGTCTGTGTGACAAACACATATACAGCATTTTTGCTGCATACTGAATGCGGTGGTTTTCTCAGGGAGAAGCACTTATGTAACTATTTGAGCTATGAGCGGAATTAACTGCTTTTTAAATCAACCCTCAGTAGTTTTTATGAGTATAAAGAGTTTGTGAGATCAGAAAGTTTGAGAAGCACTGTCGCACTGGCACACTTTGCACAGTTCAGTCTTTTCTCTGGCCCTGCACAGAAACATGAGTTGAGGATGGAAGTGACAGGTTGCAGCATTGATTCAGGGTCAGAGTTTCACGAGGCAGTCAAGATGGACACGAAGAGGCACTGTGGAGAGCCAGTCGACTGGCTTTCCCCAGGTCCAGGACAGGGCAAGAAGGAAAAAAGGATGATGGATTAGAAGAAAGAGTTGGGGTCAGGTTGTTATATACTAGTTGAAGTTAACGAGAAGGGCCAGGCTGGCCAGGCGTGGTGGCTCACACTTGTAATCCCAGCACTTTGGGAGGCCGAGGTGGGTGGATCACAAGGTCAGGAGTTCGAGACCACCCTGGCCAACATGGTGAAACCCCGTCTCTACTTAAAAATACAAAAAATTAGCCTGGCGTGGTGGCAGGCGCCTGTAATCCCAGCTACTCAGGAGGCTGAGGCAGGAGAATCGCTTGAACCCAGGAGGTGGAGGTTGGGCAACAGAGCGAGACTCCGTTTCAAAAAAGAAAAAAAAAAAAAAAGAGGGAAGGGCCAGGCACAGTGGCTCACGCCTGTAATCTCAGCACTTTGGGAGGCTGAGGCAGGAGGATCGCTTGAGCCCAGGAGTTCAGGACCAGCCTGGGCAACATAGTGACACCCCATCTCTACAAAAAAATTAATTTAAAAAAATTAGCTGGGTGTGGTAACATGTGCCTGTATTACCAGCTACTCAAGAGGCTGAGGCAGGAGGATTGCTTGAGCCCAGGAGTTCAAGGCTGCAGTAAGCTATGATCATGCCACTGTACTCCAGCCTGGGCCATAGAACAAAATCCAAACTCTGTTTCAAAAAACACAGAAAGAGAAGATGTGGCATTCTGGAAGGCACTGGGAAAGTCAGGATTTGTGGTCAGATGTAATACTAGCCTCAAAGGGACTTCCAGTCTCTTAGGAGAAATAAAACCTGTATCCAAGTAAGCATCTACACAGGCAACCATGATTCACACCCTCTGAGTGTTACCAGTGGATGCCCATGTGGCGTGGGAGGAGGGAGTCCGGACACTCTTGACTGTGGGATCCGCACCTGCCAGCTGCTTCCCATTTCTCTCCTTTTCTCCTTCTGTAGCTATGAATAATGTAGAAATAGCACTTGCAGTAAAAGAAGGCTAGAGCTCTAGCTATTTTTCAAGTAGCAAGTCTTTTTTAATAAAGCTGTCTTCTTTCGAAATTTATGCCTGGAGGTTTAAGGGCCTAGAATTTATTTAACTTGAAGGAACTAATGGATCTGTTTCAGAAATGCTTAAGCTGCAAAACATCCAGTTGGCTTGGAGTGCCTCTCTGCTTAACACTAACAAGTTTGGGTAGGACCCTCCTGCCCCCAGTGATTTAGAAGTAGTGCTGTTAGAATCTCATTGTGGTCCAGGCCTCCTGGACTTTTGCTAGCACAGACAGTGTCTAACTGGGTGAAAAGCCAAATGACTTAATCTAGTTTCAAGAAAGTCCTTGAGAAAATGTCTGTGAGTTCTATGTGGGGAGGGCTGGTTGGGAGCAGGAAGCAAAGTGGGAGTTATTACCTATATTATAGACCACAGGAATCTTAAGATTCGTCAAGGGTTGTGTGTCTTGTACACATATCTACAAGTGTTCGTTGGAAGTAGGATTTGAGCCAGAGATGCCTGGGTTCTTGATCATCATGCTTCTTTATTCTGACCCTTGAGAGGGCCACTTGCTAAAGCTAGCCAGTTTGTGTGCCCACAGACCCAGGGTCCCAGCTGCAGGCATAACCACCTCTTCTACTGCGCAGATGCTGCTTCAGTCACGGCAAAACCTGTCTGGATTCTCTACTCTGAAAAGTTCTCTAGGCTATAAAACAAAATATCATTATTCCATAATTTCCTAAAGTGCACTTGTATGTATTGAAAAGATTATAGATAGAAACATACATAACTTGTAAATGTATTCTATGCAGAATTTCTCATTATGTCCAGCATGTGGTTTGCCATGTTTATCATCTCCTGTTGTCTTAAGGTCAGGGGTTGCAACAAGGGAAGTTAAAATTGGGGGCTGGTGCTGAGCACAGATACACACCCACAGCCCTTCAATGACCTCAGGTGGCAAGATGTCTCCCACCTCCACCCAGCACCCAAGCAATCCCTTCGGAAGGTCTACTGACTGTTCTTAAGGGTTAGGCAACATTTTCTTAGTGAGTAAACAGTGAAAACTAACTTACTTGAAAATAGTGAGCTAGAAGTGATTTCCTTAAACTGATCATGAGTATTGTACCAAATTTTATGTGATTGTTCATCATTCTAGGAATGGTGAGAAGGGACATACAATTAAATTTTAAAATGTTTTAAGAAGAAATAAATGATATTTTATCATTCTACTTTGAGGGCTTAATAGTATGTGCTAATTTGCAGATGGATGAAGTTGACCTTGCCGCCTACAAATAACCTAATAAGAAATGATCATTGCCAGCTGGGCGCAGTGGCTCACGCCTGTAATCCCAGCACTTTGGGAGGCCAAGGCAGGCAGATCACGAGGTCAGGAGATCGAGACCATCCTGGCTAACACGGTGAAACCCCGTCTTTACTAAAAATACAAAAAATTAGCCAGGCGTGGTGGCGGGCGCCTGTAGTCCCAGCCACTCAGGAGGCTGAGGCAGGAGAATGGTGTGAACCCGGGAGGCAGAGCTTGCAGTAAGCCAAGATCGCACCGCTGCACTCCAGTCTGGGCGACAGAGGGAGACTCCGTCTAAAAAAAAAAAAAAAAAAAAGAAATGATCATTATCAGAAAAGAGACTTCATTAAGTAGTGCCAGTGTTTTTGTTTTGATTTGGTTTGGTTTGGTTTGGTTTGGTTTTTGAGACGGAGTCTCGGTCTGTCACCCAGGCTGGAGTGCAGTGGCACACTGCAACCTCTGCCTCCCAGGTTTAAGCAATTCTTCTGCCTCAGCCTCTTGAGTAGCTGGGACTACAGGCATGTGCTGCCACGCCCAGCTAATTTTTGTATTTTTTCTTTTTTTTAAGTAGAGACAAGTTTCACTGTTTTCACCAGGCTGGTCTTCAACTCCTGACCTCGCCCACCTCAGCCTCCCAAAGTGCTGGGATTACAGGCGTGAGCCACCACACCTAGCCTGTTTTTGTCTTGTTTTAGTGTCACTACATTGTCTAAAAATTTATGGTTTTAATTGATTGGCTAGTTTTTCAGACTTGTTCCTTGGAGGCTTGGATTTTTGGGGGGTGCCTCGGGCTGTGAACTAGGACCTAAGGGAAGACAGAGTATCTTCTTTTTTACCTCTGCCATATCTTGAGGCTCCTCTTAGGGTTTAATTTGAAGAAAAGACCTGCTACTTAAATTGAAACCAGTAGTCTGAGCATCACTAAATAAAAGGATACATGAAATATTTTTAAAAGGAGCCCCTTTGCTACCTTTTTACCAGAACAATAATGTTCTTTAGCATGTATTGTTTCTCAATACACCTACTCCTGCTACTAAACACAGTATTTCCTCACATTTCTCTTAACCCTTGTCCCAGCCACTGTTAGCCAGACCCTCCAGCCGTCTTTTGGCTGAGGTGGTGACTGGGGGCCAGCCATGGGGGCCATCAGGGTGAGCTGCTTGTCAGCGCCCCCTCCATCACAGTGCAGTTGATCCACATTTGTTCCTGCTACTGCACCCTAGCGGTAAAAGAACTGCTCAGCTATTGACTATTGGCCAGGGCAAAAGAGGACTTAAGGCGTTGGGCCTTGCAGAAAGACTCAGCTGCAGAGTTGGCTGGGAGGCCTTTGGTCACACATGTCTCTCAACCAGATCCTGGAAGAAGAGTGTTTTCTTCTGTGACCTTGGAGACCTGTTCTGTGTGTCAGGAGACAAATAGACCAGGACAAAAATGACTTCCAAGCTGATCTGAGAAAAGTACATACATAAAACCTTTGCCTTTGATACCTGCAGTGCAGAGTCCTATCTTAGGAAAAGTCCAGGTTTTGTAGGCAGACCTGGGTTCGAATCATGATCCCCGCTCCTTCCCGAGTGATGAGGTCTGCGATTGTCAGGTGGTCAGCCCCTACGTTCACAGTCTCAGGAGACTTGGAGATACAGTCAGCATCTTTTGTGCTGGCTGCTGTCTCCGTAGTCATGCTTAGGTTAGTTGTTTTGTGGGTGAGTTTACTTAAACAGGAAATTGAAGTATTTCCGTGACTACTACTCCTGCTCTCACTACTGCAAAACCTTTCTCTTTATAGCTCTGGACTTACTGGACAAAATGTTGACATTCAACCCTCACAAGAGGATTGAAGTAGAACAGGCTCTGGCCCACCCATATCTGGAGCAGTATTACGACCCGAGTGACGAGGTAAGAGCTCATGTTCCTGGCTGCTGCTTCAGGGACATAGATCAGCCAGCAGTGGACCAACCATATCTTGCTTAGATTTTCCTGAGATGTACCTGGTGCCATACCTGGTTCTTCCAACAAGCCCACCTTTGCCTTGAGGATGAGTGCTGTGGGGCACAGCTTGAAACCTTCTCCCCGCATAACTCTCTATCTCAGCAGACTTCCTCCAGGCTACCTGCAACAGGTAGGGGTGGGGAGAATGCATGTATAAAGGGGACAGCTGCACCAGTGTGGAGCACAGAGAGGACAGGGGTCTGAGACTGGAGGCCGTTGTCATGGTTTGATAGGAAGAGACACCTGAAGTGATGTGCTGGCCCTGAGGATGGCCAGAGTGGAGAGGAGGTGGTCAGCCTGCTGACAGGGACAGCACACAGAATAGGGAGGGAAGTCAACCTGGACAGTTTCCACTGTGGCTTGGCGACTCCATGTCGGGTGTACTATTCCCTAGAGACAAGGACATGAGAGTCTGTTGTAAGAAGTGATGAGGCGGCCGGGCGCGGTGGCTCAAGCCTGTAATCCCAGCACTTTGGGAGGCCGAGACGGGTGGATCACGAGGTCAGGAGATCAAGACCATCCTGGCGAACACGGTGAAACCCCGTCTCTACTAAAAAATACAAAAAACTAGCCGGGCGAGGCGGCGGGCGCCTGTAGTCCCAGCTACTCGGGAGGCTGAGGCAGGAGAATGGCGTAAACCCGGGGGGCGGAGCTTGCAGTGAGCTGAGATCCGGCCACTGCACTCCAGCCTGGGCGACAGAGCCAGACTCCGTCTCAAAAAAAAAAAAAAAAAAAAAAAAAAAAAAAAAAA